>NC_136959.1:9091758-9161758 GCF_032717465.1 Coenobita brevimanus
TCAAGGGGGATAGTAACCACCCACATCGTCAGTGAAACTTTTCGCAACCTGAGCGAGGCGCGAACTCCCGTCTACCAGATGGCAAGCGAGAACGCGCGCGCGCGCGTGCGTGCGTGTGTGCGTGTGTGTGTGCGTGTGTGTGTGTGTGTGTGTGTGTGTGTGTGTGTGTGTGTGTAGCAAGAATGTGGAAATGGCGTGTGGAAACGGCTGTGTGGTGAGAGTGCTGAACAATGTCCCCACCATCACCACCACCACCACTCCTTGCACACCTCGCTGCGCCACAACAGATGCCATCCGCCTCTCTCCTTGTGTCTGGAGGGGTAACACGTTGACAGAGGCAGCGCTGGTATTTATAGAACAGGCATGGTGGTCTATTAAACACCTGGACAGTGCAATATACCATGAATATCTCCTATCAAGATGCAATATACCATTTAAATATCACATACTAATGAAAAGAATATGGATATAAACAAGCAAATGGCACTACTATAAATGACCATAGAGACTTCTTCAAGCACGTTGGAATATCCTAAATTGTAACAAGCATATACATTTAAAATGCATGGAAAGAATAAATAAGAAACAAAGACGAAAAAAGCTATAACCAGGCTTTTTTGAAATTGTGCTTCCATTCTTTTCAGGCGGAAATACTTCTCGTGAAAAATCTGTAAAAAAAAAAAAAAAAAATCGGAGGCCGACTGCATATATAAAGAAGTATACTCACATTCTTCCATGAAAGTGTTTAAAGCAAGGAAATAATATACAGAACATCGGAAGTACAATATCAAATTTCTCAATGTGGCCAAAATCGAGAGATATGTAACGTGCTCAAAACAAATGCCTTCAGTTTGCGAATAGAAACTAGTAAATCACAGAAGCAGAGATTACTTTTCCTTGACCGCTTTAAGGACAAAAGGCATTATTTTGTTCCATCTACCCTTGAACGAATCTATCGATCTTAAGACTTGCCACTCTTCCTTCAACGACAAAGAACATACGACGAAAATATAATAAAACAGGGTAAAAAATTAGGTCTAGATTATTCCACTGTGATAAATAATTAAATAAAACGGTTTTCCAAAGTACACCATAACAAAATATCCACACACAACTTGCTGTGTTACTGTAAACTGGGGTTTGGTTTTTCCTCCTCGATTTTGCTATAAGTAGATAATTATGTCGCTGGACTGCACTGCTCAGTTGATCCTCGTGCAGTGTGATGCGGTGAGGAGTGGTCCCATCTTCCCTTTGAGGCTAAGGTACGAGTAAATGTGTGTCTTTGGATGAGTGTTTTGGTGAGTGTGTCGTACTGTCTTGGCTACCCCCCGTTAGATGGGAAACAGTCTAGGTATATAGAGAGATAGATAGATGATAAACCTGTTTGTGTAATACGATGTTTCACCTAAGCCTCTTCATTGTGACCTTACTGCAATGTTGGATGGAATAGAAAATGAACTTTATATCTCGACCTCTTCTTCCTCCTCCATCCTACCTCCATCATTTTCTTCCCTTCCCTATTCCTCCTCACTTCTTGCGTCTCCTATTTTCATTGCTTTCATCTTTCAGGTTTTACCGATTCCTCCATTCATCTCACCCTCCAACCAATCTTCTCATTTTAACCCTTTCCTACCTTCTTCTCTTTCTTCTACATATTTTCACTCCTTTAATCCCAACTGTTCCACCTTCTTCCTTTTCTATCCATTTTTTTTCCCCTAAGCTTTCGGTACCTTGCCTCTCTGTCTGTCTGTCTGTCTGTCTTTCTCTCTCTCTCTCTCTCTCTCTCTCTCTCTCTCACACACACACACACACACACACACACACACACACACACACACACACACACACACACACACACACACACGTTGTTTTCCATTTTCCCCTCTGATTTCCTTCCCTCATGAGTGCCGTGTGAAGTGTAAAGGAATATTTGATGTGTGTGATGACTTCTTGTGGCGGATCATCAAGCATGCTATTATTATTCTTTGCTCTTCCAGGAATTACATGATAAATAAATGGCGTTTTGGGAGAAGTAAGCTATAAGGTCGTGATAGCGCGCACTCGCGCGTGCTTGCGTGTGTGTGTGTGTGTGTGTGTGTGTGTGTGTGTGTGTGTGTGTGATGGCAGGTGCTAGGATGGGTGGGCTGAGTAGCTACTTATATATGCATGATAACCCATCCTCAAAATGTATTCTACTTCATCTGAAGTCCATAAGGACTTCCTGCTCTTACATATATGCTACTTTCCTTCTAATTAACTTTTTCTGTTTTTCCCATGGCTTTCCCTTATCTAATATTATTTTTACACCCGAGTGCAGATGCGCAAGGGGGTTATGTGTTCGGTCCTCCTTGTTTTTTTGTCTGTCTGTCTGTTACCAGGGTTATGGAAAAGCAGTTGGATGGATCTGTACCAAATCTGGCAAAGCGATTAAGGGCCACATCAGGAAAGGTGATTCAAAATGGGTGAAGCGCTCAAAGGTCCAGGATCAAATCTCAATTAGAACAATTTTCATCTGATTTTGAGCAAACTCGGTGAAAGGGTTATGGGTAAAAAGGAGCAAAGAGATTCAATTTCGAGAGAAAAATGGGCCATAAGCAAATGGCAAAAGGCATGGCTTAAGCATGCAGCCTTTAATTCGTAATTTTGCTTCGGTTTGGATGATTTTGGTGCGAAGATATAATAAGCCAAAGGTCAAGGTCATATAGTAAGATCAACGTCATCGGTATTCATTTGACTTGGACCAAACTTTGTGAATGGATTATTCATTAGGTAAGGATGAAGTCATTAGATCTTGAGGGCAATCCTTCTAAGATCAAGGGCACAGGGAGCTGAGGGAGGGGTCAAAGTTTTGTCCTTAATGCCTCTGTATACGACTCAGGTGGAAGCGGTCGTGTTGGAGGATGTGGTTCATTGGCTTCGATGCATGATCATAGGGCGGTATAAACAGTGGATCAGAAGAGGGAAAGTTGCTGTAATTCATCACATCTACACGATTACTTAGCAGCTTTCTTTTTTTTTTTTTTTTTTTTTTTCATTACCACATTCCATGATCACAGGCGTTCAATGACCCTGTGGACTTGCCTTTAGAGTGATGCTACGGAGCGGGTGTTGGACTGTCTGGGTGTTTTTTCTTGTTGGACTGTCTGCGTGTTTTTTCTTGTTGGACTGTCTGGGTGTTTTTTCTTGTTGGACTGTCTGGGTGTTTTTTCTTGTTGGACTGTCTGCGTGTTTTTTCTTGTTGGACTGTCTGGGTGTTTTTTCTTGTTGGACTGTCTGGGTGTTTTTTCTTGTTGGACTGTCTGGGTGTTTTTTCTTGTTGGACTCTCTGGGTGTTTTTTCTTGTTGGACTGTCTGGGTGTTTTTTCTTGTTGGACTGTCTGGGTGTTTTTTCATGCTGGACTGTCTGGGTTCTTTTTCTTGACGTGTTTGTTTCTCATCTTTTCACTGTTCCCCCACCCACACATTCACACCCACATATCCCCTACACACCCACACCCACACCCAGAATCCCCTACACACCCACACTCCCACACCCACCCTCACACTCCAATCCCCCTTCCCCACCCCCAGCTCCAAAACTCCCCACCCTCACTCACACCCACATACGCACCACACACCATATGTAGAGCTATTAAAGTACTTTAGGAGTGGGACCGGATTATGAAACTCAGATTGATATAAGAGTCAGACATTTTAGCTCCTTTTTCCTTCCATGTAAACGCTTATACATACAGCGAAACGAAACATTCATGTATTATTTGCTTTTACATTCTCCACTAAGCGCAAATGTAAAAAGAAAAATGCAAAATATTCTAATTTATGTTCGTTTATTTGCATTCTTCCGGAGTCTGTCAAATGATCAATGAAGGACGACTCAAAGGCTGAATTTGGCCCGTAGGCTGCCAGTTGAATAGCCCTGCCCTAAAGCTTCTCAAACCCTCACGTCTGCGTCCACTGGTTTATCATAGAACGTGTGAATTACTGCGCCAGTACCCCGTCAGCACAGTGTTAGATGCGACCAAGTCCTGTAATTCAATGTTAATACAAAGAAATACGGCTACAGTGAGGTTATACCACGGGGGGCATCATTAAGGAAGTAAAGGTGTGGGAGAAAGCAAGTAGGTGTGCAGGTGTACGTGGGGGAATGTAGTTATGTGGGCGAATATGGATGCGGAGTGTAATGTGGATGTGTGGGCGAATGTGAGTGAGCGTGGTGGGACATGGGTGTGTGTGGGTGTAGTAGGTAATATGGCTGTGAGGGTGAATGTGGGTGTGTGGGTGAACGTGTTTTTTTTTTTTTCTATGTGTCCGACTCTGGGCATAGGCTTACAGCCTGCTATCAAGGCCCAGCAGTCCTCCTTGATACTATACACCTCTACATGTCACCACTTCGGCGCTAACACCCACCGTCCATATTGAATACATGCTAGGGCTGTCTCATACAGGAATGGTGTATTGGTATTAGCGGTGGTATTTTTACGACATGACGGTGGGGTTTTTGGTAGATCAGTGAAGCCTGATTTTAATGAAATTCAAATCCTTAAACTGTTCCCTGCCCAAGCGGGGATTTGAACCTGGGTCCGTTGGTAATGCAGGCCACCTCTCTACCGATTGTGGGTGAACGTGTGTGTGTGTGTGTGTGTGTGTGTGTGTGTGTGTGTGTGTGTGTGTGTGTTTGGGTGAACGTGGGTGTGTGGATGTGTGGGTGAACGTGGGTGTGTGGATGTGTGGGTGTGTGGGTGAATGTGGGTGTGTGGGTGAACGTGGATGTGTGGGTGAACGTGGGTGTGTGGGTGTTCGTGAGTGTTTGGGTGAACGTGTGTGTGTGTGTGTGTGTGTGTGTGTGTGTGTGTGTGTGTGAGGGGAGGTGAACGTGTGTGTGGATGAACGTTAGCTGAATTATGCGAGTCTTCTGGTAATGATGTCACACATTCTGCCGCTGCGTTTCTTTTGATATGGAATGAGCGTGGCAATCTGTTTTGTGCGATCCTTTGTTATATTTCTTACGTATGTAATTAAGTGTATGTATTTCAGCCCATCTTACCGTAGTGTGGGTCATATACCGATACACGTCCTTACAATGCCTCATTTATCTTATCGCCTAGATTAACCAACTTCATCATTAGCATCACTATTTCAACAATATGTTTTAGTTTACGTAAGTTATCTATCTATTGCCAGACTCCTCAATCCCGTAAGGGGTGGCCACACACCAATCGCCTCCATGTCGCCCTATCCAATGCCGCTTCACTACCCTGCTCCCAGCTGACATCCCCCTCTCTCATATACCTCTCCACTCCATCCCTCCATCTCATCCCCCTCCTCCCCCTTCCACTCCCACACTCCACCTCACTTGCTTACACTCTCCTCGTTAGACTCTTTCTCTCTCCATCCTCTCCACATGGCCAAACCACATCAACATATTTCTCCTAACGCTTTCTATCACATTAGCCAATAATATTATTAATGTTACTATACATATTGATACCATTATACCAACTCCACTCATATATCGCTGAAAATATCTATATCATCTCCCAGCATAACATAAAATTAATAAGCTGCCATTATAAAAAAAGGCGAGGCTGGAAAACTTCACCAACTAATTAAATCAAGGAAGAGTACCGGAGCATGTAGGAAAATGAAAAACAATATAGCGAGCACTTTTGATAGAATCTTTGACGAGTTACGTGAGGCGCCTTTTACTATGCTGCTCGGAGCTGTTCAGCGGAGCGAGGGCAGCGTTGAGAAGGTCGTGCCGAGGTAACAAAATCCAAGAAAATGTTTCGTACGTGAAGTGTATTTTGACAAGGGGCACACCTAGAGTGATGTCCAGTGGGTATTGAATATAAGGGACTATTTTTTTTACTTTCATATGTGTAATTATTCATTTATTCATTCATTAATTTTGCTTATTTATTTTTGGCCACGAAATAAGTACCCTACTCCCAGTCGAGTTTTGGCATTCATTATTATTCTCCAGTGCAAAACACACACACACACACACACACACACACACACACACACACACACACACACACACACACACACATCCCGTAAACATTGACCCTAACGAAACTACATGAAATGAAATTAATTACAAACTTAATCGCCTTGGTTTGCAGATCCAAACAATGACAGAGAAAACAATAACGGGAAAGCCAGACAAAGATAATCAATGTCCCCCACTCAAACAACAAATCAAGCTATGGAATCAGAGAGCGACATTGTTTACACCACCCTCATCAGTGCTCGTCATTAACAAAAATAACACCCACATGACAACAATTACAGCAAAGCAATAACACCCACATTGACAACAATTACAGCAAGGCAATAACACCGACAATGACAACAATTACAGCAAAGTATAAATGTCCTGCCTGCCCTACAGGTCAATAAACAACTATAAATTACCAGCAAAAGGTGACACTATAAACAAGGTCAATTACATGCTGACTGCAATACATGGGAGGTAATAACATTGAATCGAAGGTAATAGAAAGGATCACTATTTGCTATCTGAAATTCTAACACAGTGCTAATAATCCTGATTCATTTACCAGATGTAATCCACTAAATAATTACGTAAAAGATAATCTGCCCCATCAAAAGCCACTAGAATTTATAAAGACAAGTTAGCATTCACTCCAATCACCGTTGCCAATACATCTAACATATGGTTATAACACAAACCTTCCATCAAACAGTACCACAAGCAAAACTAACACTTCCATAGGCAATATAGGGTAGGCGATATACAGTATAGCACTCGTCATCCACTTCATTCAGTATTCTTTCGTGGGTTCATGGGGAGGCTTAGTTAGCGTATCTAGCCTGCCTAATTTATTCATACTCCCACTGCCAGACCCACGCCCTCACCAGCAGATCAAGCCGTCACTGGAACACGCTAAATACCTCCAGCATACCACAGCTTATGAAATCAATTTGTTTGTTGTCCGGTTCTTCATCGGCCCATCAGAATCGTGGGGGACTGAGTTGTAATTTCCCTTGTGTAACATTTTTGCAGTGTTTACCCATCGACGAAAGTCTAGGTTAAGTTTGGGTTGTTTTCCTAGTATCATATTGGTCTAGTCTGTTAGTTAGATTAATCTGTTAAGCTAGGTTAGGGTACGTTAAGTTAGGCTAGAGTAAAAAAATAAGAACATGATCCTGGGAAGATTAAACTTAGCGTGTAGTGTAAAGATGGTATATTGAACTGAAATCTACTGCCCTAACTAGGCCGCTTAGGCCAGACATAATCAAGAGTGATCAGTAACCTTCCCTCTGTGGTATTAGGCCAGCAGTAAACCCAATCCAAGCATCCGATGTAAACCTTTTGGGTCACATCCTGCTGGAGTGTCTTATTAATTCAGTAGATCACCAAACATCAGCCTGGTTACCATTCAGTGTGAGAAGGTTTATCCTGGACTAGCCTACAAGAAACCATTTGGCTTAACATGTAAAGTCACCTGATGGTACTACAACAAGAGAGATGACAGTCGACACCCGCAGCTCCCACATAATTTTACTCATCACTTTCTCCTTCGTTATAGCCATCACAAGAGCAAAATAACTACCAGTAATACGGCAGTCGTGCAAGCAAGTTCCCATGCACAAAAACTGCCACCACCACCACAGCTGCAGCCTCGATCACCAGCTAAACCAACGTTACTTTTGCTACCACAGCTTACGTTAACTGCAACCACAAACACCACTGCTCCCACTGCTATTAAAGCTACTAGACAATTTGCACTACTATCACTGAAACTAGAATAACCAACACACACACACACACACACACACACACACACACACAAAGTATATTGCATGGACTTTCCCGTACTGTCTATACATACACATTACTGAATTCATTAACTACTAAATGAACTGCTACTGTAGTAACCCTTACATCTGTTCACCTGAAACAAGTGTAACAGTGGACAATATCAAAGAACTGTTCGGGATATTCCAAACAGTTCAGGTATCTTATCAATCTTCAGCTGCCGGGAGAAGAACTACAAATCAATAATCACAACCCTATCTCACGACAGGATACAAGTACAGATAGATACTGAGAGCCACTGATATGTAAGAGAGACGCTACCAGCCACTACACACCTCTCAGTGCTGTCCATAACCCAAAAGTAGCAAGGAAGCCTGGTCAATAACCTTAGAGGAGAGAAGCTTCTAAAATGGCTGGTTCAACATACACAAGCACCATAACTTCAGCCAAATGACGCTGGCACTATCGGAAGAAAGGTTGAGTGCCAACGTGAGCACCACTTTATGGCAGCGTATGAGCATGCGCCGCCACATTTTCGCCGCCAGCAAGAGGGACTTGGTAAAGGACATGGCACACACACTGTATCCTTATCATAAACCCACATCCTAGTATTTTGTGGAGTGGCTTGGGTCCAGAAAACTATTATTATTACTGTCGTTGCTATTATTCTAGGCATATCCTAAATGAAAACAGCAGAAAAATTTTGCCATTATTTTGCAATCCAACATAGTCCTATTAGGGAGATAGGATGGGGTTTGAGGGAGAATTGTGTAACCAAGCAACTTGATCGCCCAGTCATATCTGTGCCACCACGTGAAGGCGTCCCTCACGAGCTCCCCAGAGATAAGACACACGCAGGTAAATGGTTTCAGCAGTGCCTATAGTGAAATGGACGGCATATCCATCCAAGGTAGACCCTTACTGCAACGAACTCTGTAATGCTAGAGACTACCATTCTCCAGTCTGCATACTGTATGTATATCTGTCCACCCTATCAGCTTCATCCAAACAGCACATCCATTGCATTCGTTGATTATCCATAAGGCCACTCCACCTTAGTTCAGTATTTAAAAGGGTGATTATTTTACGCTAACTGTCACACGTCGGAAGGTTTCCCAAAGGCCAGTAAAGCACTACGGCGTTAGCAGGAATAATACTCATAAGTTATCCCTAGAGGCGTGAAAGTATCCTTGTCTCCTTGGCTAAGGAAGCAACCTAGTACATTTTCTTAAGTGATTCATTTTCTTATATTGTTCTGTTCTCTAAGTTACATGAATCCGTCTAACGTTGCCATGCTGTGCAGAAATAACGTACAAAGTTATATCAACCAGCTATATCCAAAAATAAATCGCTACGGAGGAGGCGATGGGGAGCTTCCTAAACCTACGATAATACGGGACAAGGTGTTTGTGCACTGTTCCCTGCAAAAGTTCGGATCCTTTTCCCTCACCTTAGCAGCTCTAACATTACATTAGCTTTGGAAGTTAACAATATCGTCTAACGACAAACTCTCATCCCTCTTCAGTCCAACTCTCCAATGCAAGAGTTAACCGTCACTCCCAGTCCTTCATGTATGCTACAGGTCAACTCTGGAACTGTCTCCCTCTGTATTTCCTACTGCCTATGATTTCCAGTCTTTCAAATACAGTGTGCCCAGGCATATCGAAATAAACGGATCTTGAATTCGGCAATCTATTATCTTGTTTTTGCTTTTTTTCTTGGAGGGAAAGGTTTGCGAGCTCCTGGCCATTGGTTCTTTCTTTCTTGCATAACACACACACACACACACACACACACACACACACGCCGGCTCAGTGGTAACGCTCTCGCCTAGTATCTGTTAAGACTGGGGTTCGCGCATTGCTCGGGATGCGAAAAGTTTCACTGACGATGCGGGTGGGTACTGTCCCGCTTGACCAAGGAGATGGGTATGTGCGTGTGTGAAGGTCAAGGCTTTGCCCTTAGATCGGACTATATGAGCTCTCAGCTCTCTTCCGGGAGGGTAAAATGCTTATGATCACAACCATCACATGATCCTGACCGACCCGGTGAATTACGCAGAGAGAGAGAGAGAGAGAGAGAGAGATATGCAGTTAGCAGGAGAGTTATGTGCCGGGGACAAGTACAGTACTGTGTTATCTCTGTGTGACTAGTGTTTTTGATTGTGGGAAGTATCCTCTCCTACCCGATATCAACACACACACACACACACACACACACACACACACACACACACACACACACACACACACACACAAACAAACACAATACACAGACACACACATACACACAAAAACAAACAAGGAAACACACACACACACACACACACACACACACACACACACACACACACACACACACACACACACACACACACACACACACACACACACACACACACACACATACACACACACACACACAGATGGAGTTAGCTGGAGTTATGTGCGGGGGACAAGTACAGTGTTATCTCTGCGTGACAAGTGTTTTTGATTGTGGCAAGTGTCCTCTCCTACTCGATACCAACACACACACACACACACACACACACACACACACACACACACACACACACACACACACACACACACTACTAATCAGCTATTTAACCTGTGCATCAGTCACAAGGCAGATATTTCGTTAACTGCAGTTCCACTTAATATAGCATGGATGTTGAAAAGAGGAGGTGAAACAGACCAATATATCGATGTCTATCAACTTCCCTTTATACTGTTACGAAAGCGTCGATCCATTATACCCTTTTTACTTTAACTTGGCCTAAAACTGCCATCTCTCCATCTTGAATACAGAGTTCTGACGGGAGATTAAAGCTAGAACATATTGCAAGTCACGAAGAAG
Source organism: Coenobita brevimanus (assembly GCF_032717465.1). Taxonomy (NCBI): domain Eukaryota; kingdom Metazoa; phylum Arthropoda; class Malacostraca; order Decapoda; family Coenobitidae; genus Coenobita; species Coenobita brevimanus. Next base: position 9,102,404 of record NC_136959.1, read on the forward strand.
TGCCGTGAAGTTGCGCCATAATATTGTCTTCTTCTGCCACTGAGCTACGTGAAATAAACTGCAAAAGGAACAATCTTAAGTGCACGTAAATATCGTACTGATAATATATGAACCTACTGGTAAAATGATGGGAGGAAAAAAAAGTCATTCGTGGCCAGACGTGCTAAAATGTATAAAGAATAAAAGATAAAATTAAAATGAAAGGGTGTATCAGAGATTAGGTAAATTCGCTCTATTTCGGGCTGGAGCCAACATGGTCGCTAGCCTCAACATACATAAACATAGGAAACTCTCATACGCTGAGGCTTATAAAAAGAGAGAAACGCTTAAGAATATTCGTGATATATAATGCAAGAAGATATAGGGATGATCCAGTGCCTAAAAGCGTAGTAAAGAGGTTGAGGCATTATGCGGCCCAGGCAGAGATGATGCAAAAGGCACACGTAAACATCACTGCTTATTATTTTTTTACTCCAGTGAGTGCCATTATGGTGTTGCAAGTAGTAGCAGTCATAGTAGTAGTAGTAGTAGTAGTAGTAGTAGTAGAAGTAGTAGTAGTAGTAGTAGAAGTAGTAGTAGAAATAGTAGTAGTAGTAGTAGTAGTAGTAGTAGTGGTGGTGGTGGTAGTAGTAGTAGAAGTAGTGGTAGTAGTAGTAGTAGTAGTAGTTGTAGTAGTAGTAGTAGTAGTAGTGGTGGTGGTGGTAGTAGTAGTAGCAGTAGTGGTGGTGGTGGTGGTAGTAGTAGGTAGATCGGTAGATAGACAAATTGACAGACAGACAGATACCCTGTTAGCTAGAAACAGATAAACAGATATACATTGATGATGAAAGCAAATGAAAGAAAGATAGACAGAGACAAATATACAGATAAACAGACAGCTAGACAGTAACAGACAAAGACAGATACAGCGATAGATACGTAAAGAGATTCATTAATATATTACTGGATATATTAGGCATATAATGAGATACTTTAGGAGATAATTTAGATACTGAAAGCCATGAGGCTTCAGGCTAGGATGTTTTCAGAAATGTAATACTTCTTTTTGGACGGTACGAAGGATTATATTTCTTATTTAGGGCTTACAGGCGCATCGGAACCATGCTTAGTGTTTAGGTTCTGTTACCCCCCCCTCTGTGTGTGTGTGTGTGTGTGTGTGTGTGTGTGTGTGTGTGTGTGTGTGTGTGGAATAGCAATGGGTCGAGCCCCATTCCGGTAATCTGTTATATCCTCTATAGGATAACAGATTCTTTTTTATAATGAGTTATTGGATGAGTGACTTGATTTCATATTAACAGTGACGAGCTCATAGAACTCACTGTCTACGAAATAAGTCGGATAGATAGATAAATAGACAGTTTTAATGACTGAATGATTGATTGATTCATCTTCCTCACAGGTAAAGAACAGAAGCCACAGCGGCCAAAACTGGTAGATAACTGGGTCTGGTGAGTAAGGCCTGTCACGGGGTTTTTTAAAATATCACGGGGTTTTTAAAATAAATGCTAATTATTATTTAATTGATAATAATAATGATATTGACGAGCAGGGACAATGATTGTAAATCAAGCAACGATTACTTTACGCTGGCCTGCTTCGCACGATTCTCTAAGAATGAGAATTTATAAACTTCCTCAACAGTACACAGCAGAGACTAATTACTCAATTGCTGTTTCTTAGTACTGTTAGCCTCTGGAGAAAGTTACTTCACCCCTGATAATAAATAAATAATACTAATAATAATATCAGGCTCTTGCTGGTGCTTAACTCCTAGGAGGCACAACGGATTTTAAGTTTAATACAAGACTGGACTAAGTACCAGTTATGAATAGCAAAACGTTTATGCAAGCTAGGAGCTGTATGGAAAATAAGCTTAATTGTGGAGAAATGAAACAAGAGTTTACTTTACATTAAGCTCAAGAAAAAGAACTGTTAAATTTATTGATTACAAAATAAATTTAACATTACAATTCAAAATCAAATTAATGAGATCGCACTCACTCACTCACACAAGAGCTAAATCCTTACGCCTAGGAAAAATACCTTAACTAAGCTCTTAAACTAGGAAAATACAAAAAGGAAATACTAGTCAATGAATGCTGTGTATCACCAAGGGTGGGAGCTTGGAGAAACTGTGGTTTAGTGGAGTCTGGGTACTAGCGACCTCTCACACTGCTGGAGCACAGGATCTCTCTCCGTCACAGCAAAAACTGGACTGAGTAAGTCGTAGGAAAAAAGGGGGAGCAGTAGGCTGCATTTTTCTAATGGTCGAGTGAGCAAAATGAGCCCAAAACAAATCGCTCAGCGGAAGCGCTAATGTCTCACACAAGGACGATCACGTATGACAATGAAAAATTGATTTGGCAAAGCTTCCGTCCGAATGAGCGGTTAACTGAGCGATACACAGTGAGTTTTCCACTAATAGTTCGTGGCTTCTCACAAAAGGGAAATGTCGCGAATTTGATTCGTGACATTACGCCCCTACAAAATTAAATTTTTTCCTTATGGGAAAAAATTTGTGGATATATATATATATATGTACACATCCTAACTCAGTCACACAAGATTCACACTGTGGTGTGTGTGCTATCCTGCTACAGGAGAAAGTCGCAGTCGCCAGTGAGCGAAAAAACCTCGTATTTACGTTAATAGAAGCAAGCTTGAGGGAAAAACTCCGTGACGACGGTGTAAATCCTGTACTCAGGTCAAACTGAGCAAAAATTCGCTACATTTACACTGACAATTAATTATTGTGTAGCGTGGTGTATGTAATACACGGTGTAGGTGTGACAGTTGTAGTGTAACTGTACCTACGTGTAAAATGACACAGCAAATAATAATATGGCGACAAACAAAGGCAGAGGAGAAGAGGCGGCAGCGTGTGGCAGACGATCAGCTGGCCCGCACAGCAAAACTGCTACACCCATTGCTGTACCTGCAAAACCAATTAAGGTGGAGCATCAAAAGTGTCAATGAGACAAATTCTTATTACGTTACAATTACTCTCTCTGCCTAGCAATCAGTACATGCTACGAAAAGTACGCTCTAGCTGAAAAATACAAGTGACAGCCTAAGCTTCGTACATTCGAGGTCGCCATTAATTTTAGCACACGATTAGTGTCGGCAAGTTGAGAATCCTTGTGCAAACTCGGGTCTTCCATAGCCTCAAACTGCACACGGGTCCTCAACCTGTGCCTTAACCTACAGTACTTATATTAATATCGGGGAGCTGAGAATCCTTGTGCAAACTCGGGTCTTCCATAGCCTCGAGTCGCCTCTGCGGAGTTCTCTCTCAAACTTCCCTCTTAACCTACAGTGCTTATATTAGTATCGGGGAGATGAGAATCCTTGTGCAAACTCGGGTCTTCCATAGCCTTGAGTCGCCTCTGCAGAGTTCTCTCTTGAACTTCCCCCTTAACCTACAGTACTTATATTAGTATCGGGGAGCTGAGAATCCTTGTGCAAACGCGAGTCTTCCATAGCCTCGAGTTGCCTCTGCGGAGTTCTCTCTCGAACTTCCCCCTTAACCTACAGTACACGTGTATGTACAGGCCCTGGACACACTGTGTCCTGTGGGGCCAACAAGTGAGACGTCAGGTCTACACTTTTGACTGGGAACCAGGCTGGTCCTTGGATTACTCAAATCTCTGAGGATGCCTATCACGGAACCAGCATACAACAACTGCCCATGTTAGTCAGCAGTTAGCAGGCGAGACATCAGGTCTGCACCTACGTTATCACTTCCCTTGATGTATCTCACAACAAGGTTAAACTGCTGTAAATACAGTGTCCAGCGTGTCAATCTTGCATTAGCCGTCTTGGTCGTGCTAAGACTAGTGAGTGGCATATGGTCAGTTTCCAGAGTAAATGATGCCCCAAATAAATAATAATAATATTTTTTAACACCATCAACCACAGCCAAGAGTTCTTTCTCAACAGTACTGTAATTCCTCTCGGCGAGTTTTAGCCTACAGCTGTGGTATGCCACTGGAAAGATTCCACCTTCCGATTCCTGCATCAATACGGCACCTACTCCATCTTGTGAAGCATCAGTGCGCAGTATGAAAGGTTTGCTGGAATCAGGCAACTGCAAGATAGGCTCCTTGCACAACATATTCTTGAGGGTGGCAAAAGATCTCTCTTGCGCTTCTCCCCATTCAATGGTGTTTGGAGCATATTTCCGTAGCACTTCGTACAACGGTTGGGCAATGAGAGCAAATTTGGGGATAAAACTCCTATAATATCCCACTACGTCAAGGAATGCCCTAACCTGTTTCTTGGTCACGGGTCTCGGGGCTTCTCTAACCTTCCTGATCTTGTCACCCTGACACCTGCAGTGATTGTTGCCAACTATATGTCCGAGGAATTCCACCTCACTGTGAGCAATCTTGCATTTGCTAGGCTTCACAGTCATGTTGAAACTCTGGAGTCTACTGAAGACAATTTCCAAGAGTCTGAGGTGCTCCTCCAATGTGGCAGAATGAACGAGGACATCGTCAACGAACATCTCTACTCCTACAATACCATGGAGCACTTGTCTCATGGCACGATTGAATACTGCTGGGGAATTGGTAAGTCCAAATGGGAGGACTTTATACTGGTACAACCCCCTAGGAGTAGCAAAGGCAGTGAACTGACGACTCTCAGGATGAAGGGGAATCTGGAAGAATCCCTTCGCTAGGTCGAGCTTTGTGAAATATCGTAACCCCGCCAGCTTGGAGAAGATGGCAATATGGTCACCCATTGGCTCAGCATCCACTTTGGTGATTGCATTGAGCCTTCTATAGTCGCCACAAATCCTGACTCCACCATCTTTCTTGCGGACTACTACCATCGGACTACAGTAAGGAGATGAGGATTTTTCAATAATGCCTGCAGTCTCTATGTCAGCAATTTCCTTATCTACTGCATCCTGTAGTCGCATGGGAATCAGATATGGCTTAACCTTTAAAGGAGCATTGCTGGTCAACTCAATTTTATGACACGCAACCTTTGCAAGTCTAGGTTGGTCTGAGAAGACATCAGCATACTGACAGAGCAATGACCATAAGGCATCTTGGTCTCCTACTGCTAAGTCAGGGTTAAGTAAAACATCTCCGACAGTCTCTTCCTGACGGGACTGAGCGGTTAAGGGCTCGTCATCATGGTCATCAGCTTGGATCACCGCGGCTGCCCTGGTTTCTTCCAGTGGCTGGTCACTATCATCAGCTACTCGTAGGCCAGTCTCCTCGGGGTCTGACTCATGATAAGCCTTCAACATGTTAATGTGGAACCTTTTACGAAGATTCCCCATCTGTATTATGTAGTTGAGGTCTGAAATGCGCTCTACTACATCGAATGGACCCTTCCACTGCACCAACAACTTGTTCTGGGCAGTGGGGAGTAATACCAAGCATTTATCGCCTGGACTAAACTTCCGAAGCTTTGCCTTCTTATCGTAGTAAGCCTTTTGAACTTCACGCGCCTTGATCAGTTCTTCCTTAGCTAACTCGCACGTCGACTGGAGGCGGTCAGCCAAATCAAGGATGTAGGTGTAGGTGGTCTTGACTTCAGGGTCGGGTTCTTCATCGTCCCATAACTCACGAAGGACTTGAAGTGGGCCCCGGACCGACCTTCCATACACCAGTTCAAAGGGTGAGAATTTCAATGAATGCTGTGGGGCTTCTCGATAAGCAAATAGAAGAGGAGCAATGAAACGCGGCCATTCCTTGGGCTGTTCGGAGGTCATGCGCCTCAACATCTTCTTGAGAGTTCCATTGAACCTCTCACACTGCTGGAGCACAGGACCTCTCTCCGTCACAGCAAAAACTGGACTGAGTAAGTCGTGGGAAAAAAGGGGGAGCAGTAGGCCGCATTTTTCTAACGGTCGAGTGAGCGAAACGCGCCCAAAACAAATCGCTCAGCGGAAGCGCTAATGTCTCACACAAGGACGATCACGTATGACAATGAAAAATTGATTTGACAAAGCTTCCGTCCGAATGAGCGGTTAACTGAGCGATACACAGTGAGTTTTCCACAAATAGTTCGTGGCTTCTCACAAAAGGGAAATGTCGCGAATTTGATTCGTGACAAGGCCCAAGATCGAAACCACCAACGCCACCTGGTTTCCTTTTAATATGTTCTGCTGCTGTTCTTTTTCAAATTCAGTTTACACACTGATATATTTTGTTAGTCTCTCTCTCTCTCTCTCTCTCTCTCTCTCTCTCTCTCTCTCTCTCTTACACAAATCAATCCATCCCTGTACGCTGTGTGTGAACATCTGTTCATTATACATGGTGAACGTTTCTATTATTCATTCCCCTAATACATGGTTACATGGGATACATAGCCTTTTAGGCGGGAACCGTAGGACAGAGATACACATACGTTTATATATTATATTTTCCATACATATATCACGCAGAAACTCCTACAGCCAACACAGGTGGATATCTGGGTGTGAACAGTGACGGCCCAGGATCAAACCCTAACAGGAAGTGAGTTTCTTTTCCTGCATCAAGCCTGGGTTCAATATTACGTTCATGTGTGTGTGTGTGTATGTGTGTGTGTGTCTTTACGTTGCTGGTTTTTGTATGTCAGAGTCTATCTTTATCGTTCCTCTCTCTCTCTCTCTCTCTCTCTCTCTCTCTCAACGCATGGATAAAAATTTCTTCCTATTTAAGAAACTTAAAAAACACGCCCTCAGACTATCTGTATCTCCATATTTCTGTTGATGCATCTATCAGTATATCAATCTGTCCACTCACCTGATTACGTAACTACCTACTGCCTGCATATCCACATGTAGTACTGTTGTAGACAGACGGATGAATAGATATATAGTACTGACGTAGACAGATGGGTGCATAGATGGATGGTACTGACGTAGACAGATAGATGGATAAATACATGAAGTAGGGTAGACAGGATGACAGACAAACTGACATACAAAATATCAGATTAAAAACTGACGAATTGTTTGTTGTATAAAGACCGGTTTTCCTGACACAGTACTGACAGAAGCCAACAGTAGTAGATAACTGGATCTGGATACTGAAGGCCCGGGATCGAAACCATGCACTCGTCAGGGTTTCTTTTGTCGATAGCATACTACATTGTTATTTTTTCGATGTATTTAATATTTAACTAGTTCTCTCTCTCTCTCTCTCTCTCTCTCTCTCTCTCTCTCTCTCTCTCTCTCTCTCTCTCTCTCTCTCTCTCTCTCGTGTATGTAAGTGCACGACACATGCAAGCATGTTGGAGCCTTTAAAAACGAAACGAAACGAAACGAAACCAGCAATGGGTCTTATATCCTACACTGTCTTCCTCTCCGTTCAAGCATTCCTTCATCCATATTCTACCACGCACCAGCCACAGTGCTAATACTGTTACCATTAACCCTCTCACAGTAGGCACAACTCTACTATGCTATTCCACCTAACGCCAGACGATTTTATTAATCTGAGAGTGAGTCATAGGAGCCTGAGTGCTAATGCAATCACAACTAACCCTCTCATGATAGGCATAGCTCTAGTACTCTATTCCAACCAACGCCAGACGACTTTATTCACCTGAGAGTGGGTCATAGGGGCCTGATGTAAAGACACGGGAATTAATACACACCCAGGATTAACTCTGATGCTTAAACATAAGCACACGGATAAACAGACAGATATATTGGTGGCTGGAAGGATGGACACAATAAAACCTGTGGATGGATGGATGGATCGATGGATGGATAACCACATACACATACACTGATGGACAGATATATATAGGCTGAGAAAATGATGGAGAAAATAGATCAATGTCCAAGACGATAAACAGAAACCACGACAGCCAACACAGGTAGAAAACTGGGTCTGGTTAGTAAGGCCTGGGATCGAACCAAGTCGGGAAGTTTGGTTTCTTTAATAAATTTCAACCTATTCTTGGTAACTCGCTGTTATTATTTTTTTTGTCTGTGTTGGCTAGTCGTATATTTTCTTTATAAATGACGTGTGTATGAGTGTAACAAAATGGTGGGTGGTAAGCCGTAATAAAGCAGGAAGTTGTATATCCTGGGGCAAAACGTCAAATGTGATAGTTTTAACATTTTTGGTGGGCCATATTTCTCTCTTCATCATAGTAAAGCTCCCCTGTGGCGGGGGGGACACAATCTGGCCGCAATGTGGAGTGGTACTACTACTCTGCGGCCAGGTTGTGTTAGGAAGAATACTGCCACCGTATTCCCTGCATGTCGTAAAAGGCGACTAAAAGGGGCGGGATGAGGGGACTAGGGACCCCCTCCTCTGTTATTTAGTTCCTAAAAAAGGGACAGGACAGAGAAAGGGATGGGGGATTGAGTTATCCCCATACCCTGAAGATTGGGTCTATGAATGTGCGTGGATGTAGTATGATTGAGGCTATAAGGGAGGAGATTGGGAGAATGTTTGTGAGAAGAAAGTTGGATGTGTTAGCTTTGAGTGAAACGAAGATGAAAGGGAAGGGTGAGTCTATGTTTGGAAGTGTGAATGGAAGATTGTCAGCTGTTGATAGAGGAAGGGCAAGAGAAGGTGTGGCCTTGTTAGTAAGTCCGGAAGTACAGCAGTGTGTGACTGAATGGAAGGAGGTGTCATAAAGACTGATGTGGGTGAAAGCAAAATTTGAACGTGAGTTGTGGGTGTTTGTGAGTGCATATGGGCCTGGTAGTGAAAGGGATGAGGAAGAGAGGAAGTCTTTCTGGAATGATTTTGATGAGTGTCTGCAAAGTTTTGGAGCGAATGTGAATGTGGAAACGATGGAAGATCTGAATGCAAGAGTGGGAAATGTAGCGGTTGAAGATGTAGTTGGTATGCATGTTGTGCCTGGAAGAAATGAAAATGGGGAACGAATGATAGGGCTGTGCATTGAGCGAGAGATGGTGATTGGAAATAAGCTGTTTGAGAAGAAAGATATTTATAAGTATACATGGGTGAGACAGGAGGGTGGAAGGGTTGTTGATAGAGCTTTGATGGACTATGTGGTTGTGTCCAGGAATGTAGTAGGAAGATTGTTGAATGTGAGAGTTCTGAGAGGGGAGGGTGGAGGTATGTCTGACCACTACCTGGTGGAGGGAAAGTTAAGAGTAGGTAAGAGATGGATGAGAGCTAAGAGGGTTAGGTGTGGCAGGGAGGTTTTGAAAGTGAGCGAGTTGGATAAAAGAGAGAAAATGATAGAGTATCAGGAGAAATTGAAAATGAGTGGAACGCAGAGAAAGATCAGGAGAATGGCAGTGTGGAGGAGGAATGGCAGTTGTTTAAGAGTGCTGTGGTGGGGCATGCAGAAGAGGTGTATGGTGTGAGACGTGTGGGTGCTGGTGTAAGAAAAGGAAGTGAATGGTGGGGCGAGGAAGTAAGTATGGCTGTGGCTGAGAAGAGACGTGCATATGAAGTGTGGCTGCAGAGGAAGGATGAGGTGTCATATGAGAGGTATAAGGAAAAGAGGAACAGGGCGAGAAGGGCTGTGCGTGATGCTAAAGTGGCAGCAGATGAGAGGTGCGGTAGGGGGCTGACTGAGAATTTTCCACAGAATAAGAAAATGTTCTGGAAGGAGGTGAAAAGGGTGTGAAAGGGAGAGTCTGGGATGGAAGAGCGAGTAAAAGCAGAGGATGGAAGGATGTTAATTGAAATGGATGCAGTAAGGAAGAGATGGGCAGAGTATTTTGAAAGATTGTTATTTTTTTTCCCCCATTTGTTTTTCCTTCCTCCGTTCTGTTATTTAAAAACAAAAAAAATGTAGAGGAGGAAAGGGTGGGTGAGATTGTGGCAGATGGAAAGGTGCAAGGAATAAATGTGTTGGGAGAGCTGATTGATTCTTTGATCACGAAGGAGGAAGTGGAGAAGGCAGTAAAGGAGATGAAAACATTGAAAGCTGCAGGTATGACTGAGTGTGCTGTGGAATGCCTGAAGGGTGGTGGAGTGACTATTGTTGACTGGTTAGTAAGATTGTTGAATGTGTGCTTTGTGAAAGGTATTGTGCCAATTGACTGGGCAAGTGCTTGTGTAGTCCCATTGTATAAAGGCAGGGGTAATAAGTATGAATGTACTAGCTTTAGGGGTATAAGTCTGTTGAGTGTTGTAGGTAAGGTGTATGGTAGAGCGTTAATTATGAGAGTTAGAGAGGGTACAGAGGGAGTGATTGGTGATGAGCAGTGTGGCTTTAGGAGAGGAAGAGGATCAGGTGTTTGCTGTGAGACAAATGTGTGAAAAGTATTTAGCGAAAGGCTAGGATGTGTTTTGGGCATTCATGGATTTAGAGAAAGCATATGATAGAATTGATAGGGAGGCTTTATGGACTGTTTTACGATTGTATGGACTCGATGGTAGGTTACTAAAAGGGGTGAAGAGTTTTTATGTAAATAGTAGAGCGTGTGTAAGAGTTGGAAATGCTGTGAGTGATTGGTTTCCTGTGAGAGTGGGGCTGCGACATGGATGTGTGATGTCGCCATGGTTATTTAATATTTATATGGATGGTGTTGTAAGGGAGGTGAATGCAAGAGTTTTAGTTGGAGGTCTGAGTCTGGTGAATGTTGATGGTGGAGACTGGAATCTAAAGCAGCTGCTGTTTGCAGATGATACTGCACTGGTGGCTGATTCAGAGGAGACATTGAGACAGTTGGTAGAGGAGTTTGGAAGGGTGTGTGAAAGGAGGAAATTGAAAGTAAATGAGAATAAGAGTAAAGTGATGAAGTGTAGAGGTTGGTAGATGGTAGGAGGATAAATATAGTTTTGAATGGTGAGTTGTTTGAGGAGGTAGAGTGTTTTAAATATCTAGGGTCACACGTTGCTGCGGATGGAAGAATAGATACGGAAGTGAAGTTTAGAATGAATGAAGTAGGAAAGGTGCTGGGAGGAATGAAAAAGGTGTTTAGATGTCATTCACTTAGAATGGATGTAAAGAGAAGGCTGTGTGAGGGTGTTGTGGTACCGACTGCGTTATATGGGGCTGAAACATGGAATATGGGTGTAGCAGAGAGGAAAAGTTTGAATGTAATGGAGATGAGGTGTCTGGGAGTACGTGTGGAGTGACGCGTATGGATTGAGTGCGAAATGATGAAGTGCGAAGGAGAACTGGAGTTGTTCAGGAGATGGCTGATAGAGTTGAGCAGAGGGTGTTGCGATGGTTTGGGCATATGGAGAGAATGGATAATGAGCGATTGGTGAAAAAGATAGCCAGATCTGATGTGTGAGGTGTAAGGCTGAGAGGGAGACCACAAATAGGATGGATGGGCAGTGTGAAGAGAGCGCTGGATGTGAGAGGGATGTCTGTTGAGCAAGGAAGAGTGGCTGTGACAGAAATAAATGGAGAGAAATTGTTAAAGTCTGATCAGCTAGTCAGGTCAGGTGCGGGTAAGGGGATGGGTCTATTATGATGTGGCATGGGTAAACCAGCTCTGCTGTCAGGCCCTGCTGCGGATGTCAGTGATTGCACTGCGCAGTTAACCCTTGTGTGGTGTGGTGCAGTGAGGATCTGTCCCTTCTCCCCTTTGTGGCTAAGGTGCGAATGAATGTGTTTGAATGGATGAGTAAATGGGGAGTGTGTCGTCCTGTCTCGGCTACCTCCCTTTCCTTGGGGGAGGCAGCCTAGGTATATAGATAGATAGATAGATCATAGTAAAATCGTGTGACGTCAGCAAAAATAAATTGCATGTAGGTAATTGGCAGGCAAAGGGTTACAGGCGTTTTGTTGTGGCCACCCTGGATGAAGCCTGCCATTGGGTGTGGCCTGAGGGATGGCCAGACCCACTGACTAATAGATAAATAGATAGATTCACACACACACACACACACACACACACACACACACACACACACACTGGAGGAACCCTGCCATTGGGTGTGGCCTGAGGGATGGCCAGACCCACTGACTAATAAATAAATAGATAGATACACACACACACACACACACACACACACACACACACACACACACACACACATACAGAGACGCGGGCACGTGCTGAATCTCGCTGAAGGGTATAGGGCGTGTTGCGAAAATTTATACCACCTTGCTTCCTGGGATTGATGAAGTGGAGTGATAGATTGACTAAATGATTTACTGAGGTACACGTGGATGAATAGACGAGGTCAAGTAGATGGGTAAACAGTTAAATATATCAATAAATAGACCTTCCAGATTTATGACAAACAGAAGCCACTACAGCCAACACAGGTAGATAACTGGGTCTGGTTAGTCAGGCCTGGGATCCAAACCTAGTATGGTATATGGCTTCTTTTTCCTATTTTATGACAACTTACCCCGTCCCCTCGGGATGGTTTTCATGAGGTACTGTTTTCGTCTCTCTCTCTCTCTCTCTCTCTCTCTCTCTCTCTCCCTGGCTGCTGTGACTTATTATCAGCATAATAAATTCGTCTGGCGTCAGCTTGAATAAAATACCAGAATTATCCTGAGCATGACACAGAGTTAATGGTCACAGAAGTAACATTTTCAGGCTCCTATGACTCCCTCTCAGCTGAATAAAACCGCCTGTCATCAGCTGTTATATATTACTAAAGTTATCCTTATCATAAAAGAGTTAATCATTCATAACAATTTAACAAGACTACACCTAAGCATGCAGCAGTGTTGTGGTGACCCTGGATACGATAGACAGACCCAGTGATAGATATGTAGATAGGTAGACACAGATAGATGCATAGATAGATAGAGACATATACACAAATACTGATATGTAGATAGGTAGACACAGATAGATGCATAGATACTGTAGATAGAGACATATGGGCTACACAAATACTGATATGTAGATAGGTAGACAGATAGATGCATAGATAGATAGAGACATGTACACAAATACTGATATTTTTTTTGTGTGAAGAAGAAGGAACCAAAGGCAGAAACTGTTCCTTCCAGGAGAAAAACAAAATACAGGAGAAAGCCAAATTCAAGATCCGATCATTTTGAGATGCCTCGGCACACTGCGTTTGAAAGACTGGAGATCATAGGCAGCAGGAAATACAGACTGAGGGAGACAGTTCCAGAGCTGACCTGTTGCATAAATGAAAGACTGAGAGTAACGGTTAACTCTTGCATTAGAGAGTTGGACAGAAAAGAGATGAGAGTTTGCTGCTATATGGGTGCTACGCGCCCGTTGTAGAGGTGGAAGAATGCATGCAGACAGTTCAGAGGAGCAGTGACCATTGAAGTAGCAATAGAAAAGAGATAAAGATGCAACAGTGCGGCGAAGAGATAGAGGTTGAAGGGAGTCAGTAATAGGAGGATAGTTAATGAGACGAAAAGCCTTAGACTCCACCCTATTGAGAAGAGCTGTATGTGGGGAGCCTCCCCATACATGAGAATTGTACTCCAAGCAGGGGCGGATAAAACCCCTGTATAGAGTCAACAGTTGTGCAGGGGTAAAGAAGGAATGAAGTCAGCTTAGCACACCCAATCTCTTGGAAGCAGATTTTACGAGAGAAGTAATATGATCTTTCCAAGATAAGTCCCTAGTAAATGAAATCATAAGTATGTTCAAGGATAATGCAGGATTAAGCTGAATATTATTAAACATTAGTGGGTATACCTGTGGAAGATTTTGACGGGTTAATAGGTGCAAAAACTGAGTCTATGATGCATTAAAAACAACCAGATTATTTTTACCCTAGTCAGAGATACAAGCCAAGTCAGACATTAGGTGTGCCATAGCCTCATCCCTTGTTTGTTGAAGTAACTGCTGAGATGGACGTTGCAGGAATCAAATGGAAAGGTGAAGGGTGGAGTCATCGGCGTATGAGTGGATAGGGTGAGATGTAAAGCTTAGAAGGTCATTGATGAATAAAAGGAAGAGAGTTGGTGATAGGACAGTGCCCTGAGGAACACCACTGTTAACAGATCTAAGAGAAGAATGAGGGCCGTCTACAACAGCGGCTATAGAACGACCAAAAAGGAAGCTAGAGATGAAACCACATATAGAAGGATAGAAACTGTAAGAGGGCAGTTTGGAAATTAAAGATTTATGCCAGACACGATAGAAAGCCTTTGAGATGTCAAGTACAATGGCAAAGCTTTCGCCAAAGTCCCGAAAGGAGGATGACCAGGAGTCTGAAAGGTAGGTGAGGAGATCGCCTGTGGAGCGTCCCTGACGGAGCCCATACTGACGATCAGAAAGAAGGTTGTGATAGGAAAGATGCTTTAAAATTTTTCTATTAAGAATAGACTCGAAAACTTTTGAGATACAGGATGTTAAAGCAATTGGACGATAGTTGGAGGGTTGAGAATGGTCACCCTTCTTTGGGACCGGCTGAATGAGAGCAAACTTCCAGCAAGAAGGAAAGGTACAAGTTGACAGACAAAGGCGAAAGAGTATGCCTTGGCAGGGTGTAAGGACAGAAGCACAGTTCTTGAGAACAACAGGAGGGACTCCATCAGGTCCATATGCCTTATTAGTATTAAGGCCAGTGATGGCAGAAAATATATCAGCTGAAGAAATTTTAATGTCAGCCATGAGGAAGTCAGAGGGGGGAAGTGATGGAGGAAGAGCACCGGAATCGTGTAAGGTGGAATTGGAGGAGATAGTCTGAGCAAAGAGATCTGCTTTATCAGTAGAAGAAAAAGCTACAGAGCCATCAGAGTAGAAAAGAGGAGGGAAGGACGATGAGGTAAAGTTGTTAGAAAGATTTTTGGCAAGGTGCTAGAAGGAGCGGGAAGAATTCGAGTTAGAGAGTTGAGAGTATTTAGTATGAATGAAATTATTTTTAGCAGAGCGAAGAACAGACTTAGCACGATTCCTGGCTGAAACGTATAAAAATTTTTGATTCGGGGTGGGTTAGCTCCGATACCTTTTATAGGCCCACTCTTTGTTGTGGACAGCATTAGAACAAGCGTGATTAAACCAAGGCTTTCGTGCATTAGTCAAAGGATATGAGAAAGGAATGCATGCTTCCATGCCTGAGAGAATAACCTCTGTAATGCGCAAGGCACACCAAGATGGCTCCCGGCCATGGAAGCAATAATCATTCCAGGGAAAATCAAAGAAGTGCTGCCTGAGGGCCTACCAATCCGCAGCTCCAAAGTGCCACAGGCGACGTTTCTTTGGAGGGTCCGCAGGCCATACTGGAACGATAGGACAGGTTAATGTGATAAGGTTGTGATCGGAGGAGCCCAATGGAGAGAAAAGATTAACAGTGTAAGCAGAAGGATTAGTTGTAAGGAAGAGGTCAGGCATGTTGGAACTCTCTCCAAGGCGGTCAGGGATACGGGTGGGGTGCTGTACAAACTGCTCTAGATCCTTAAGGATAGTAAAGATGTAGGCTTGTTCACCAGGTGGATCAGTGAAAGGAAAAGAGAGTCAAAGGTGGTGGTGAACATTGAAATCTCCTAGAATGGAGATTTCAGAGAAAGGAGAAATGGATAGAATATGTTCCATCGTAGAAGTAAGATAGTCAAAGAATTTTTGACAGTAGAATTAGGAGATAAGTAAACAACACAGATATATTTAGTCAGAGAATGACAGGAAAGCCGATGCCAGAGTGTAGAGAATTCAGAAGAATCGAGTTCAGGAACACGAGAGCAAGATAAGTTGTTGCGTATGTATACACAACAGCCACCTTTGGCTTTGAAATGAGTATAAAGAAATTAGGAGGATACAGAAAAGCGTCTGCTGTCAGTTGCCTCAGACAGCTGAGTCTCAGTTTGAAAAAGAAGGTGAGGTTTAGAGAAGGAGAGGTGGTGCTCAACAGAGCCAAAGTTAGAGGAAAGACAACGAATGTTGCAGAAATGAAGAAGAAGAGAGTCAGACAGTGGTTCTATGTAGATAGGTACACACAGATAGATGCATAGATAGATAGAGACGTACAGAAATATTGATATGTAGATAGGTAGACACAGATAGATGCATAGATAGATAAAGACATATACACAAATACTGGTATGTAGATAGGTAGACACAGATAGATGCATAGAGAGGTACAGAAATACTGATATGTAGATAGGTAGACAGATAGATGCATAGATAGATAGAGAGGTACAGAAATACTGATATGTAGATAGGTAGACACAGATAGATGCATAGATAGATAGAGAGGTACAGAAATACTGATATGTAGATAGGTAGACACAGATAGATGCATAGATAGATAGAGAGGTACAGAAATACTGATATGTAGATAGGTAGACACAGATAGATGTATAGATAGATAGAGAGGTACAGAAATACCGATATGTAGATAGGTAGACACAGATAGATGCATAGATAGATAGAGACGTACAGAAATACTGATATGTAGATAGGTAGACACAGATAAATGCTTAGATAGATAAAAACATATACACAAATACTGATATGTAGATAGGTAGACACAGATAGATGCATAGATAGATAGAGACATATACACAAATACTGATATGTAAATAGGTAGACCAGGATAGATGCATAGATAGACAGAAAAATATACAAAAATACTGATATGTAGATACATAGTTAAAAATATCACAGGTAAAAAAGACCGATCAAGATGGCTAGATAGATACATACATACATACATTCATACATATGTACACATACATAAGTATATACTGACAAATAATGAGGAAGATGTTAAAAAAAAACGGATCAGTTGCTAGGCAGCCAAACAGTGATAAAAAGAATAAAAATTATACAAAAATTATACCTATACAGACATGTAGATAAACAGAAGCAAGAACAGCCAACAGTGGTAGATAAACAGAAGCAACAACAGCCAACAGTGGTAGATAAACAGGAGCAACAACAGCCAACAGTGGTAGATAAACAGAAGCAACAACAGCCAACAGTGGTAGATAAACAGGAGCAACAACAGCCGACAGTGGTAGATAAACAGGAGCAACAACAGCCAACAGTGGTAGATGAACAGAAGGGACAACAACCAACAGTGGTAGATAAACACTCGCAGCCCACCTCTCGCCGAGGCAACACCTTCACCGCTGTTCCCGGCGGGACCAGCCCCCCTTAGCATCACCGAGGAGAGTTGGCCTGTTCCATCCACCAGGAGGGCGTCGGCCTACGACCTGTCCACCCGGAGGTCGAGTGAGCAGTTTTCCTCCCTCCGCCCACCTGGACCAGGGCCTGCCCTCCCTACGACCGTGTCCGGGCCTCTCTCCTTGGTCTCCATCTGCTACGGGGCTGGGCGAGTCATTACCGCCCTTTTTCCACCCAGGGCAAGGGGGTTGAGGGCAGCGTCGGGGCGGTTTTTACATCCTGCACTTGTCGGCGCCCCCTCCATCGGCGCCTGGCAGCCCACCGTGCTTTCGCCGTCCCGCCCTGCCCTCCTCGACCATCGTGTGCTTGTTTCCCTGAACCACCGCGCCTTTCCCTTGCCTTGTTCGCCACCTCGTCAGCCTTCGTGCCGGCCCAGCTATGCTCTCATGGGAGAGCTATTCTCTGCAACTTCCCTGACGGGCTCTCTTGTTTGCCCGGTCCCCACCAGAGCTGTGGGGAAAATATTCAACACACACACACACGGTAGATAAACAGGAGCGACAACATGCAACAGTGGTAGATAACTGGGTCTGGTTACTGAGCACCCGGGATCCAACCTGAAACCTCACTCTTTTGTGTATGTGGTAGGTGGGGGCGCTGACCATCCACTCACTTGTAGTGCTGCTCTCGGGTGACTGCCCTTTCCTCTCTTCTTTCTTTCTCTCCTTCTGTCGTCTTCTGTCTTTCTTTCTCTCTTTCTGTCGTCTTCTGTCTTTCTTTCCCTCATTCTTTCCTCCTCCTTATGCCTATCAGTGACTCTATACTCATTCTTCTGTCTTTTTTACCTTCATTCTTTCTTCTTCTCTCTGCCTATGGGTGATTCTACACTGAACGACAAGCCAAATGGTTTCCTGTACACCAGGAAACTATTTACTACGCTGGGTGGTAACCATATAACCAAATTATGGCGCCTGGCTGTTTAGTGGGTAATTAAGGTGCTTCAATCGGATTGAACCAGTGAAGGTTTCCATATCCAAGAGGTAGCTGAGGTTTATTGCTCACGTATTCCCACTCAGGGATGAGTGAGGTTCGTCACTCTCATCTTAAATGTCAGGACCAGCCCCGGTCTCCTACGCTCGTCATGGGGCAACACAGGATTAGATGATGATGATTTTTCTTTTCCTTCAGTTCTCTCTCTCTCTCTCTCTCTCTCTCTCTCGTACACAAATCGATCCATCCCTGTACACTGTCAGTGAACATTTGTTCATTGTACTTGGTGAACGTTTCTATTATTCATTCCTTTAATACGTGGATACATGGGATACATGCCTTCTTAGGCGGGAACCGTAGGACAACTTAGTTAGCTGAGTGGCAGCCCAGAGATGGAGTGAGAGGAAGAGGCTGGCAGAGACCCTGTTGGAAGGAAGAAACCTGTAAATATATTGCACTGCCAAGGAACTAACTTACAATTAATAGGTCAGAGTGGAGAAAACTAGAAAAGATATTAATATTACAGTGGAATGATGATGACGATGCTGCAGCTGCTGCTGCTGCTGCTGCTGCTGATGATGATGATGATGATGATGATGAGTGGCAATAGAGAGGTCTAGAGTCGGTCTCTTATGACAAAAATGGTTGAACTCAGTGACAGAGAAAGTAGATAGGTAGACAGTCAGAATAGACAAGAAAACATATAGGACTGTCCGGATATAAAGGTAAATAGATAAATATATAGATAGATAGACAAATGGAACTGCAGATATAAAAAAATAGAATTAAATGATACAGACAAGCTGAATTAACATGAAAGACTAATAGGATCATTGTTTAACATATTGGGATGTATAGAAAGAAGGACACAGACTCTGGTAAAGTTAAAGATTATTTTTTCCATGCATGTATCTGGCAGAATCACTGTTTAGCATATTGAGATGTATAGACAGGACAGAGATACAGATACAATTGAAGATTACATTTTCCATACAAATACCTGACAGAAACTCCTACAGCCAACACAGGTGGATATCTGGGTGTGGACAGTGACCGCCTGGGATCGAACCCTATGAAGAGACGAGTTTCTTTTTCTGTATCAAGCCTGGATTCATAATTAGGTTCATGTGTGTGTGTGTGTGTGTGTGTGTGTGTGTGTGAGTTCTACGCTGTTCGTATATGTATTTCATAGTCTCTCTCTCTCTCTCTCTCTCTCTCTAACACGACGACAATATTTTCTTCTGGCTTAGGTAACTAGAAATTCGCTCTTAGACTATCGATAGATCCATATGTCTGTTTATCAGTCTGTCAGTGTATCGATCTATCTACTTACCTGCCTACCGACCTACCTATTGCTTTCATGTCTACCTACTTATCTACCTACTTAACATGTTATCTACCTCCCTATCTACTTACTTTACACGTTAATTGTTTAACTCTCTATCTGTTTATCTATCTACCTTTCAGATTATCTGCTCACATTGACAGAAACGATATCTAACGCGGAAAGTGGTAATCGTGAATGTCAATGGTAAAGTTGTAATGGCAGACCGAAAAAGACATGGGACGAGGTCACGAGGGTGATCTCAGGGATAAGGGATTGAAAAGGGAGGCTGGTAGTGATCGAGCAGGGTGGGAAGCCTACCATTAGGTATTAGGTGACCAAGGCAGACGGATGCAAGCATTTTGGACCCTTTATACAGGATACAATAATACCTCCAGCAAAGGAAGAACCAGACGAGAAATACAAGGTTAGTATTTGGGTGAGTGTTGGTTAAAAATCCCTCCCACCACAACACACCAGCCTCCTTCATATACACTGCTAACCCATATTGTACATCCACATTGTTATTGCTACCACCACCCCTCTGTGCCTGCCACCACAACACACCAGCCTCCCTCATATACGCTGCTAACCCATATTGTACATCCACATTGTTATTGCTACCACCACCCCTTTGTGCCTGCCACTATCCTGACACACTGATACATAGAAAATGCATACTTTACATATCGCTGGTGAGATGAACCAGACATACGTATAAACAGACACCTCGAGTAGGCCTGTTCCATTCCATCTATCGTAAGATTTTTTTTTTTTCCGACCAAGGGCAAAATATATAAACCTGAGAATGTTATTGCTGTCACCCGCATCGCTCACACCGTTGAAACAATTCTGTTATTGTATTCCAGGTAACGCCAGACGATTTTTTTTTTTTTCAGCGGATTACAGCACTAGCCAAGCAGTGCTGTCTTATCCTTCAACTGGTCGGCACAACTCTAATATTGTTACAGCTGACGACAGATAATTTTATTCAAGTGAAGGTACCTCGCAGGTGCATGAATGCCTAAACATATTTCCCACCAGGAAAGACAGATAGACTACTAGATGTACTGGGGAGTGAAAGAACAGATAAATTAATGGATATAAATATTTTGCAATTAGAAGTGTGCAAAATGGAAGATGAATGTGTAAAAGCATATACTGATTGGCAAATATACATCCCGACCAAAAGACGGGTAAACAAACCACGAAGGAAACAGACAGAAACCATAACAGCCAGTTATAGGTCTGGTTAGGGGGGGACCGATATCTAACCTTGAGGTTGGTATGGGTTTCTTTATATAAAGTATATATATATATATATATATATATATATATATATATATATATATATATATATATATATCAGTTGACAGGTCGTCACTTGTGATCTCTCTCTCTCTCTCTCTCTCTCTCTCTCTCTCTCTCTCTCTCTCTCTCTCTCTCTCTCTCTCTCTCGTGTATGTAAGTGCACCAGCAATGGGTCTTATATCCTACACTGTCTTCCTCTCCGTTCACGCACTCCTTCATCCACATTCAACCACACACCCACCACAGTGGTAATACTGTTACCATTAACCCTCTCACAGTAGGCACAACTCTACTATGCTATTCCAACTAACACCAGACGATGTTATTCATCTGAGAGTGAGTCATAGGAGCCTGAGTGCTAATGCAATCACAACTAACCCTCTCATGGTAGGCACCACTTTAGTATTCTATTCCAACTAACGACAGACGATTTTATTGATCTGAAAGCTAGTCAACGAAGCCTGATGTTAAGACGTGAGAAATCATACCCACCCGGGATTAACTCTGACACTTAAACAGGTACACAGATAGATACACTGATATATACAGTACATAAGTGGCTGGAAAGATGGACACAAGACAATTGGAGGATGGATGAATGGATGGATGGATGGATGGACTGATGGTTGAATTGATGAATAAACAAACACACAGACATAACACAGACAGAAATGCACAAATGTATTGGCTGGGAAACTAACAGAGGATAAAGATTAATGTTCAAGAGGATAAACAGAAACCACGACAGCCAACATAGGTAGATATCTGGGCGTGGTTGGTGAGGCACGAGATAGCACCAGATAGAGAGGTAGGTTTGTTTTCTTTCAAATTTCAACCCATTGCTGGTCTCTAAGTCATAGTTTTGTGTTATATCTGTCTTGGGTACTCGTATATTTTCTTTATAACTGCTGTGTGTATGAGCGTAACAAAATGGTGGGTGGTAAGCCGTAATAAAACAGCAAGTTGTATATCCTGGGGCAAAACGTTAAATGTGATAGTTTGAACATTTTTGGTGGGCCATATTTCTCTCTTCATCATAGTAAAATTGTGTGACGTCAGCGGAAATAAACTGCAAGTAGGTAATTGGCAGGCAAAGGGTTAAAGGCGTTTTGTTGTGGCCACCCTGGATGAAGCCTGCCATTGGGTGTGGCCTGAGGGATGGCCAGACCCACTGACTAATAGATAAATAGATAGATCCACACACACACACACACACACACACACACACACACACACCCTGGATGAAGCCTGCCAAATAGGTCAGAGTGGAGAAAGTAGGAATAGATCTGTCATTCAGTAGAAAGATGCTTGATGATGATGATGGTGATTATGGTGATGGTGATGATGTTGCTGAAAACGATGTCGACGTCGACGATAAGGATGTTGGTGATAATGGTGATGATGAATTACAAGCACAATAAACAGAAGCCTGACGGCCAAACAGGAAGAGGGTTCTGATCAGTGACATAGATCCTGATTTCCATTCCGTGCTTATTGTGGTTTCTTTTGTTTTTATTACAGGCATATATATTGCTTTTTTATAAGTATTTACACTTTTCCTTCGATGAAAGTAATTCGCGTTAACCTCTTCTGTATTTAGCATAGTTATCAGCCCTACAAAGTGGAAAGATAACGCTTTCGTCATAGTGCCTTATTCAGCTCGGCAAAATTGAGTCGTGTGTGTGTGTGTGTGTGTGTGTGTGTGTGTGTGTGCTTTAAGTAGTCCTAAGTCATTTAAGTGGTTTGAATGAGATCGTCGGGTTACTCGAAAGGTCTTGCACTATATACATTATTCAAATCATGACATTATATATATATATATATATATATATATATATATATATATATATATATATATATATATATATATATATATATATATATATATGGTGTCAGCCCCCTGTCACCAAATAAAAAATTCACAGAAATAGTGAAAAGAGTGCACATATGGCTTTGATTTCTTATTACATATTGTATAACAGACTCTTGTTTAATGAGATATTTGAGGAGCGTGACACCACCAGCAGTCGCCACTGAGGGATAAGCCCCCTCCCAAAAATGAAAATTATCTGAAATAGACAAAAGTCAGCACCTGGATTTCAAGGAGACCGGCATTCATATCGCAGGACTGGGTATGAACTTTACATGTTTTTCCAGAATGTACAGGAAGAAACTTTTTTTTTTTTTTTTTTTTTATGTGTCCGACTCTGGGCATAGGCTTCACAGCCTGCTATCAAGGCCCAGCAGTCCTCCTACATACCATACACCTCTACATGCACATTAGCCTTATTAATGTTGGTGTTGTAATTATTTTCAAACTATATCACACACACACACACACACACACACACACACACACACACACACACACACACACACACACACACACACACACACACACACACACAGTAACTTTAATATTACCAGTAACCACCTTTACTACGAGGGATTTTCACGAAGCTGAATAAAATCGTGTTGGGGAGGGAAGCATGAAATGAAAGCGACATCACCGTTCTGAGAGGGTAGATGTGGATATAGCACCAGGTTCATCTGAAACCTGAACCCAGTGGACAGCAGGATGAACTCGCCCTCCTGCTACAGTCCACCATCTTCCTTTCAGGGGATAAAGAGGGAGCTGAGAGACGTCTGTGTAACCTGGCAGTGAAGCCGACCAGTTATATTGGTGCCACCACGTGAAGGCATCCCTCTCCACCACCACTGAGAGGGTAAAAGGTGATGGATTCAAACATCTTTAGTATTATCGATTTCCTTATCCTGAATGCAACCCTCTGCTGCTGACAAGAATATAAAATATAAAACAATATCCTGCTGACTGATATGGAGATTTTTAATTATATAAAATTCACACCGGGATTTTAAACCTCTTCAGTGCGATGACATATTATTGACTTCATTCTTGCCACATACAGACTTAATTCAGCTTCACGAAGGAATATTCGAACTGGAGTAATCTGGTCTGTCCTCTATGACCTCTTGCACTACAGGAGCCTCTCCCACACTAAACAAAGTGGCCAAGAGGCAGCAAGAACGAAGGAATGAAAACAGGTCATTAGACCGAAGAGGTAAACAGAAACCCTCATGGCTGGCAGGGTAGAAAACCAGATGTGTTGCAGAGAACCAGGTTTCCATCCGTTATTAACGTGTTTTTTTTTTCTAAACCTAATTAACACTCCCTATTGCATCACCAGCAATGGGTCTTATATCCTACACTGTCTTCCTCTCCGTTCACGCTCTCTTTCATCCATATTCCACCACGCACCCACCACAGTGGTAATACTGTTACCATTAACCCTCTCATAGTAGCCACAACTCTACTATGCTATTCCATCTAAAGGCAGACGATTTTATTCATGTGAGAGTGAGTTACAGGAGCCTGAGTGCTAATGCTGTCACAACTAACCCACTCATGGTAAGCACAACTCTAGAAGTCTATTCCAACTAACGCCAGACAATTTTATTCATCTGAGAATGAGTCATAGGATCCTGATGTTAAGACACGAGAAATAATACCCATCCAGGATTGACTCTGAGACTTATACAGATCTACAGACAGACAGAGAGATACACTGGTAGATGGAAGGATGGACACAAATAGCAGGTGGTTGGATGGGTGGATGGTTTGTTAAAACGATGGATAAACAAATACAAAGAAACAGATGGACTAACAAATAGGCTGAGAAAATTAGAGAGAAAATACCATATATCCATTAAGGCATATAGAAACTGCGAACGCCAACACAGGTAGATAACTGGGTCTGGTGAGTGAGGCCCGGGATCTAACCGGTCGTGGCGATGGTTTCTTTTTAAATATCAACCATTGTCGGTCACCTGGTGTCTGTACTATTTTCTCCTGTGTTGGCAAGTCTTACTTTCGTTATAACTGCTGTGTGTATGAGTGTAACAAAATGGTGGGTGGTAAGCCGTAATAAAACAGCAAGTTGTATATCCTGGGGCAAAACGTTAAATGGGATAGTTTTAACATTTTTGGTGGGCCATATTTCTCTCTTCATCATAGTAAAATCGTGTGACGTCAGCGGAAATAAACTGCAAGTAGGTAAGTGGCAGGCAAAGGGTTAAAGGCGTTTTGTTGTGGCCACCCTGGATGAAGCCTGCCATTGGGTGTGGCCTGAGGGATGGCCAGACCCACTGACTAATAGATAAATAGATAGATACACACACACACACACACACACACACACACACACACACACACACACACCCTGGATGAAGCCTGCCATTGGGTGTGGCCTGAGGGATGGCCAGACCCACTGACTAATAGATAAATAGATAGATACACACACACACACACACACACACACACACACACACACACACACACACACACACACACACCCTGGATGAACCCTGCCATTGGGTTTGGCCTGAGAGAGGGCCAGACCCACTGACTAACAGATAAACAGATAGATACACACACACACACACACACACACACACACACACACACACACACACACACACACACCTGGATAAACCCTGCCATTGAGTGATAGGTAACCAATTTATTACGAGATAATAAAAACAAATAGTCAAGTGACGAGACAGATAGACAGGTATAGAGATGGACTGATAGATATACAGACAGTCCTACCTGTTAATGATGATAATTGAGACGGAAACAGTGAATCCTATCAATGAAAGTCTGATAGAAGGACAAACGGAATTATTGCGACAGATAGAGCGATAGATAGACCGACAGATTAGTAGACAAATAGGTCGGGACATGACGGAGAGAGAGAAATACAATTAATAGATGCATATATAATTTTCTGTTCATATATTATCTCGAAACTCCAGTAATCAACACATATGGATGTCTGGGTTTGGATTGGGAGGACCCGGGATCGAACCCAGCCGCGAAAGTTTCTTTTTCTATATCAGGTTAGGGTTCAAAATTGGGTTAGATTTTGCATTTCTTACAACTGATACACGCATGTCAGTGTAATGTTACGCTCTCTCTCTCTCTCTCTCTGCCAATCCATGTAGCCAACTGTGTCCATAACCCCTTCAGTACGGTGAGGTCTTCTTCACTGTATTCTTGCTATCCACACAGTATTTTACTCAGCTCAGGAGAGACTTTGTGAAGCAGACGGGTTTGCTGCAGCCTTCCTTAACCACCTTCACTACTAGGCTGCTCTCCTCTGCCCAATATAATCCTCTCGCCCCACCAACAACAACACAAAAATACTCTTCTCACACACAACCCTATCTCCCTCATTCATATTTACCTTCTTTATCTTATCTATTCCCTGATTATTACATTTAGTACTATAGTTTACTCATGCCATTTATCAGTGGCAAGTATGGTCCGGATGATGATGATGATGATGGTGGTGGTGGTGACGACGACTATGGCTACGATAATGATGAGGATGATGAGGATGATGATGGTGGTGACGACGATGATGACTAAGAAGATGATGATGATGATGAAGAAGATGGTAGTGGTGCCTATGACGATGACTACGATAATGATGATGGGGAGGAGAAGGATAGACACTGACGATGACGAGGACGACAAAAATGATACTGGGTGCAACGATGGTTATGATGATGAAAATGATTATGATGACGGTGGTGATGATGATAATTAAATGTAAGGTCGATTTCAGTTTTAGGATGATGTTTGAAAGTTTCAGGAGTAAATAGATGCAATGCATTAAATTCATATGTAGACAAAGAGACAAATACATTATGGTTACATAGGAGAGACAGAAGCCACACCGGCCAGCACTGGTAGATAACTGGGTCTGGATAGTGACGGCCTGGGATTGAACCATAAGAGAACGGAGGGTTTCTTTTTTTAAGTAAACCATAACCCTGCCAGGTTTGGTGCCTGAAGTGCTATCTTGTTTAACAGTATATTTCCTTCTCTCTCTCTCTCTCTCTCTCTCTCTCTCTCTCTCTCTCTCTCTCTCTCTCTCTCTCTCTCTCTCTCTCTCTCTTGTGTATGTAAGTGCACCACAAATGGGTCTTATATCCTACATTGCCTTCCTCTCCGTTCACGCACTCCTTCATCCATATTCCACCACGCACCCACCACAATGTTAATACTGTAACCATTAACCCTCTCACAGTAGGCACAACTCTACTATGCCATTCCACCTAACGCCAAACGATTTTATTCACCTGAGAGTGGGTCATAGGACCTGATGTTAAGACACGAGAAATAATACCCCCCCGGGATTAACTCTGACACTTAAACATACTGTAAGCACACAGATAAACAGACAGATATATTGGTGGCTAGAAGAATGGACACAATAAAACCTGTAGATGGATGGATGGATGGATAACCACATACACATACACTGATGGACAAATATATATGCTGAGAAAATGATGGAGAAAATAGATCAATGTCCAAGACAATAAACAGAAACCACAACAGCCAACACAGGTAGAAAACTGGGTCTGGTTAGTAAGGCCTGGGCTCGAACCAAGCCAGGAAGTTTGATTTCTTTAATAAATTTCAACCCATTCTTGGCAACTCGCTGTTATTATTTTTTTTGTCTGTATTGGCTAGTCGTATATTTTCTTTATAATTGCTGTGTGTATGAGTGTAACAAAATGGTGGGTGGTAAGCCGTAATAAAACAGGACGTTGTATATCCTGGGGCAAAACGTTAAACGTGATAGTTTTAACATTTTTGGTAGGCCATATTTCTCTCTTCATCATAGTAAAATCGTGTGACGTCAGCGGAAATAAACTGCAAGTAGGTAATTGGCAGGCAAAGGGTTAAAGGCGTTTTGTTGTGGCCATCCTGGATGAAGCCTGCCATTGGGTGTGGCCTGAGGGATGGCCAGACACACTGACTAATAGATAAATAGATAGATACACACACACACACACACACACACACACACACACACACACACACACACACACACACACTCACCCTGGATGAAGCCTGCCACTGGGTGTGGCCTGAGAGATGGCCAGACCCACTGACTAATAGACAAATAGATAGATACACACACACACACACACACACACACACACACACACACACACACACACACACACACACACACACACACACACCCTGGATGAAGCCTGCCATTGGGTGTGGCCTGAGGGATGGCCAGACCCACTGACTAATAGATAAATAGATAGATACACACACACACACACTCACAGTCATACACTCACACATACACATACACACATGCATACACTCTGGAAGAGAGATAGAGAGAGAGAGAGAGAGAGAGAGAGAGAGAGAGAGAGAGAGATTAATAAGATAAATTTACAGTTTCTTCCTGTGCATTCAGATAAAACATACAAACTTCATGTCCAGTCCCTTGGTATCTATCCCGAGTTCGTTGAAACCCGTGTGTTCACTGTTCCCTATTTCATATTGTTTACATTTTTGGAGGTGCTGACCTAACAAGAATCATTGCGAGGGAGGAAGGGATTATGCTCCTAAATAACTGCATTACGGATGAGAGTCCATTGTATAACGTGTATGAAGATATCAAGGCCATACATGCCCTCGGTTAATTATTTCTGAGAGTGGTTCATTATGTTACTGAGTTGACCCCAAAAATCATGGTTGTAAAACTGTATGTGGTGGAAGACCATTCCAGCAAACTGACGAAGTTTCATTGATATCCACCCAAAATACTACGAGTTATCGTGCACACACACACACACACACACACACACACACACACACACACACACACACACACAGAAACGCGCGTGCTCTGAATCTCGCTGGACGGTATAGGGCGTGTTGCGAAAAATGATACCATCCTGCTTTTGGGATTGATAAAATGGAGTTATAGATAGACCAAATGATTTACTTAAGTACACGTGGATCGATAGACAGAGTCAAGTAGATTTGTACGTAGTTATACATACTGATAAAAAGACCTTCCAGATATAGGACAGACAGAAGCCACTACAGCCAACACAGGTAGATAACTGGGTCTGGTTAGTCAGGCCTGGGATCAATACCTATGTCCGGACCAAGCTTCTTTGTTATACATTATGACAACTCCCCCCTCCGTTTGGGATTGTTTTCAAGCGGTATTAATTTCGCCATCCTTTGGTCTCTCTCTCTCTCTCTCTCCCTGGCTGCTATGACTCATTATCAGCATAATAAATTCGTCTGGCGTCAGCTTGAATAAAATACCAGAATTATCCTAAGCATGACACAGAGTTAATGGTCACAGAAGTAACATTTTCAGGCTCCTATGACTCCCTCTCAGCTGAATAAAACCGTCTGTCGTCAGCTGGAACGTATTACTAAAGTTATCCTTATCATAAAAGAGTTAATGATTCATATTCATAACAATTTAACAAGCCTACACCTAAGCATGCAGCAGTGTTGTGGTTATCCTGGACGATGGACAGACCCAGTGATAGATATGTAGATGGGTAGACACAGATAGATGCATAGATAGATAGAGACATATACACAAATACTGATATGTAGATAGATAGACACAGATAGATGCATAGATCGATAAAGATATATACACAAATACTGATATGTAGATAGGTAGACACAGATAGAAGCATAGATAGATAGAGACATATACACAGATAGATGCATAGATAGATAGAGACATACACAGATAGATGCATAGATAGATAGAGACACATACACAAATACTGACATATAGATAAGTAGACACAGATAGATTCAAAGATCGATAGAGATGTATACATATGTACAGATGGGTTGATAGATTTATGAAAATATGGAGATTAATAAAGGTCTATCAAGATCAACAGATAGACAGATAAAGAGAGATACATGTAAACAGATAGGCAGATAAATAGATGGAAAGAGAGAGAGAGATATTTACAAATACTGATAAATTGATAGCAGATGGACATAGGACTTGTAGGGTTCATTCATGGTCAATAGATAGAAACACATACATACATACATACATACATACATAATTATATACATACTGATAGAAAGACAAGTATTTGGCAAACAAACAGATAAATTGCAAGGCAGCCAGACAGTAATAGACAGCAAAGGTATAAAAATTATTTAAAGTATTGAGACAGATAGATAAACAGAGGCGACAACAGCCAACAGTGGTAGATAAACAGAAGCAACAACAGCCAACAGTGGTAGATAAACAGAAGCAACAACAGCCAACAGTGGTAGATAAACAGAAGCAACAACAGCCAACAGTGGTAGATAAACAGAAGCAACAACAGAAAACAGTGGTAGATAACCAGAAGCAACAACAGAAAACAATGGTAGATAAACAGAAGCAACAACAGAAAACAGTGGTAGATAAACAGAAGCGACAACAGAAAACAGAGGTAGAAAACATACGAAAGAACAACCAACAGTGGTAGATAAACAGAAGCAACAACAGAAAACAGTGGTAGATAAACAGAAGCAACAACAGCCAACAGTGGTAGATAAACAGAAGCAACAACAGCCAACAGTGGTAGATAAACAGAAGCAACAACAGCCAACAGTGGTAGATAAACAGAAGCAACAACAGCCAACAGTGGTAGATAAACAGAAGCGACAACAGCCAAGTGGTAGATAAACAGAAGCGACAACAGCCAACAGTGGTAGATAACTGGGTCTGGTTACTGAGCACCCGGGATCCAACCTGAAACCTCACTAATTTGTGTGTGTGGTAAGTGTGGGCGCTCACCATCCACTCACTCGATGTAGTCCTTCTCTCTGGTGATTGCCCTTTCCTCTTTCATTCCTTCTTTCCTTCTGTCCTCTTTTGTCTTTCTTTCCTTCATTCTTTTTTCATTATGCTTACGGGTGACTCTACACTCCCTCTTCTGTCTTCTTTACCTTCATTCTTTCATCTTGCTTCTGCCGATGAGTGACTCTACACCGAGTGACAAGCCAAATGGTTTCCTGTACACCAGGAAGCAATTTACTACACTGGGTGGTAACCATATAACCAAAATATGGCGCTTGGCGGTTTAGTTGGTAATGAAGGCACTCCAACCGGACCGAGCTGGTGAAGGTTTCTGTATCCAAGAGGTAGCTGGAGTTTATTGCTCACGTATTGCTACTCAGGGATGAATGAGGCTGGCCATTCTCATCTTAAAGGTCAGGACAAACTTGCTTAGCTCCGGGCTCCTACGGTCCTCATTGGGCAACACAGGATTAGATAATTTTAATTTTTCATTGGTTCATTCTCTCTCTCTCTCTCTCTCTCGTACACAAATCCATCCATCCCTATACACTGTGAGTGAACATTATTTTGCTCATTATACATGGTGAACGTTTCTATCATTCATTCCTTTAATACGTGGATACGTGGGATACAGATCTTTTTAGGCGACAACCATAAGACAACTAAGATAGCTGAGTGGCAGCCCAGAGATGGAATGAGAGGAAGAGGCTGGCAGAGACCCGGTTGGAGGGAAGAAACCTATGGATATATTGCACTGCCACTGAACTAACTTACAATTAATCGGTCGGAGTGGAGAAAACTAGGAAAGATATTATTACAGTAGAATAATGGTAGTGATGATGCTAATGATGATGATGATGATGAGTGACAATATAGAGGTGCAGAGTATTTCTCTTCTGGCTAAAATGGTGAATTAAATGACAGAGAAAGGAGATAGGTAGACAGTCAAAACAGAAGAAGACATACTGTATAGAACTGTCGCGATATAAAGGTAAGTTGATAGGTAATAGATCCATAGACGAATGGATAATTAAATGATACAGACGACCTGAGTTAACAAGAAAGACTAATAGAATCAGCATTTAGTATTGAGATATATAGAAAGAAAGACAGAGATTCATATGCAGTAAAAGATTATATTTACCATACATATATCTGGCAGAAACTCCTACAGCCAACACAGGTGGACATCTGGGTGTGGACAGTGACGGCCCGGCATCGAACCCCAGTAAAATGGAATGAGAGTTTCTTTTTCTGTATCAGGCCTGGGTTCAAAACTAGGTTTATGTGTGTGTGTGTGTGTGTGTGTTGTGTGTGTGTGTGTTACGTTGCTTGGATATGTATGTCATAGTTTCTCTCTCTCTCTCTCTCCCTCTCTCTCTCTCTCTCTCTCTCTCTCTAACACAAGCATAAAATTCTTTTCCAACCTAGGTGCCTGAAAAAATTCGCTTCCAGACTATCTGTACATCTACAGTATATGTCTGTTTGTCCATCAGTCAGTATAGTCAGTATATTGATCTGTCTACTTAACTGCCTACCGAACTTTCTATTGTTTTCATGTCTACCTACCTATCTACTTAACATGTTATCTACCTCCCTATCTACCTACCTAACATGTTAATCTGTTTAACTATCTATCTGTTTATCTATCTACCTTTAAGATTATCCGCTCACACTGGCAGCAAGATGATATCTGACGCATAAAGTGAGAAGTGTGAATGTCAATGCAAACGTTGTAATGCCAGACCGAAAATGACCTGAGACTAGGTCAACGAGGGAGATCTCAGGGATAAGGGGTTGAAAAGGAAGGCTGCCAGAGATCGAGCAGCGTATAATGCCGACCAATAGGTATTAGGTGACCAAGGCAGACTTATGCAAGCATATATTGGAGTGTTAATACAGGATATAATAATACCCCCAGCAAAGGAAGAACCAGACTATAAACACAAAGTGTTTGGGTGGGTGTTGGTTAAAAATCCCTCCCACCACAACACACCAGCCTCCCTCATATACCTTGTTTAAACAGAGTGTACAGTCGTGGCCATTAATAATCACCTATCATCCCGTACCCCGTGCCTCAGACTGGCTCCTTTATGCACGGCAAGTCACACTGGAGTATGAGGGGCTGAGAGGAAGGGGCCAGGAGAGAGAAGGGAAGGTGGATGGGGGGACGAGCGATGGTGCTTGGGTGGAGTGAGGGAGGGGAGGGAGGGTAGGTAGGGGAGGGAGAATGAAATGCGAAGTTGTGGCCACATAATTTGTCTATTTTCTTTCATTCAGAGCATCATATAAAGGAGTTACTACTCGGTAGATAAAGCTGCATAACACCTTCTATACCGGCGTCGGATAACAAACTCTGGATATGTGGTGATATCAAAGACTGGCTCGTGAGAGAAATATACTGACGTGACAAATCAGACATTAGTGCGGAGCCAGATATTTGAGTTTATCGGTGTATTTTGACTCCGGATGGCTTTGACTTCCGTAATGTTTGTGTAAGAATCGCCCTCTTCCGTTACATGTAAATAATTTTTGGAATTAAGGATTATATGCAATCTCAACCATGGCCGTGTCCACAGTAAATATAATCGTCTTCTCGGTATACACTCCCTCCTTAGTCACCATCATGTTAATTCAATAATTATTTAATGACATCTCTATATGAAAAGGCTATTTAGAATAATTGTGCATAAAAGGTAAATGAATTTGATGTCTGTGCTCATGGGTGGATATGGTAACGGTATCTCTCATAATCTGTTAGAGGGAAAATGAAACAAAATCCTACCCAAAATCCCAGAATATATCTATGTCGCTGTTTACCGACTCTGGTCAAGCCAAAGCTATCAGGAACGTCTTAGTAAGTAGTCCAGTGGCCACTTGCCTTAAAAACCTCATGCAGGGTCGCGGCGCCGGTGAAACAATGTTGTTGATGGTTTGCTGGTTTCATATGAACGGTTCCCACTCGTCCTTGGTGTGCTGGAGGAGGCGGGCCCGTGTCCTCTCGTTCTCTGGCTCCCACGCTTTGACAATCTGGGCTCACACAATCTCGATGGCTCTGCACTAATATTTGTTCTGTCACGTCGGTGTACTTCTCTCGCAAGCCAGTCTTTGGTATCACCACCTACCTAAAGTCTGTTATCTGACGCCTCTATACAAGGTGGTATGCAGCTTTATCTACCGAATAGTAACTCCTTTATATGATGCACTGAATGAAAGTAAACAGACAAATTATATGGCCACAACTTCGCATTTCATTCTCCCTCCACTACGTACCCTCCCTCCTCTCCCTCACTCCACCCAAGCACCATCGCTCGTACCCCCTTCCACTTTCCCGTCTCTCTCTGGCCTCTCCCTCTCAGCCCCTCTTACTCCAGTGTGACTTCCCGCGCATAAGGAAGCTAGCCTGAGGCACAGGGTACAGGAAGATAGGTGATTATTTATGGCCACGACTGTACATGCACATTGATACTGCTACCACCACCCCTCTGTGAGTACCACCACAATACACCAGCCTCCCTCATATACGCTGTTAACCCATATTGTACATTCACATTGTTATTGCTGCCACCACCCCTCTGTGCCTGCCACCACAACACACCAGCCTCCCTCATATACGCTGCTAACCCATATTGTACATCCACATTGTTATTGCTACCACCACCCCTCTGTGCCTGCCACCACAACACACCAGCCTCCCTCATATACGCTGCTAACCCATATTGTACATCCACATTGTTATTGCTACTACCACCCTTCTGTGCCTGCCACCACAACACACCAGCCTCCCTCATATACGCTGCTAACCCATATTGTACATCCACATTGTTATTGCTACTACCACCCCTCTGTGCCCGCCACTACGGTAACACACTGGTACATAGATAAATAGAGACATATCGCTGGTGAGATGAACCAGATACATATATAAATAGACACATCAAGTAGGCCTGTTCCGTCCCACCCAATGCCAGATGAAATTTTCGGTTTAGAGCAAGACATAATTATATGCCTGAAAGTGTACTAACGTCTCCCTTCACCCTCTCATCATTGGCACAATTCTGTTACTGCAGGTAACGCCAGACGATCTATTCAACTGAGATATATATATATATATATATATATATATATATATATCTAAGGGGCGGTTGGCGTTTATTGCTCACGTATTGCCACTCAGGGATAAATGAGGCTGGTCACTCTCATCTTAAATGTCAGGACCAACTTGCCTAGTCCCGGGCTCTAACGCTTCTCATGGGGCAACCTAGGATTGGATGATATATATATATATATATATATATATATATATATATATATATATATATATATATATATATATATATATATATATATATATATATATATTAGCAGCGATGAAATGCAGCTAATAGCACTCTTAACCTCCAACTGGTCGGCACAACTCTAGTATTGTGTTCCAGCTGACTTTGGCAGATTTCATTCAAGTAAGGCGAGTCACAGGTGCCTGAATGCTGAAACACAACAAAATAATTATTCCCTCCAGGAATGACGTCTGCGAAGTACCTGTACAGACTGACACATGCAATCCGATGTAGAGTGCAACAATAGAGAAATGAAAGATAAGGTTTATCGATTGACAGTGTGTAAAAAAAGAAAAATATATTCTTCCAAAAACTAAGACGACTAATTATATATCCCGAAGAAAAGACACGAAAATAGACAACGGAAGGAAGGAGACAGAAACCACTACAGCCAACACAGGTTGATATCTGGGTTTGGTGAGTGTGGCTCGCGATCAAAAAATGTTTTCTTATATGGATTTCTGTTATATTTTTATTATTTCACGCCATCTACAGTTAAATGGACTGTATCTGGTTTCTTTGATTCTGTTCCTCTCTCTCTCTCTCTCTCTCTCTCTCTCTCTCTCATATAACTGGAGTAGCAATGGGTCTTATATCCTACACTGTCTTCCTCTTTCCTCACAAAGTCCTTCTCCAATTTCTCAGCACGCACACACAGTACACTCACCCTCTTCATCAACCTACTTGCGGAATTCAGACATACACACACAATCCTCATGCACTCTAAACACACAGTACATACTTATCAACACTCGCACTAAAAGATGAACTTTTCACACACACACACACACACACACACACACACACACACACACACACACACACACACACACACACACACACACAATGAGTTCACTCCACACGCACCTTCACACACGCATTTTTCAAAAACTCACTCTTATTCTACGCACACTCACATCTATTTTCCGAAAACATAGTTCCCTCGTTCTCAGACTTCCTCTCCTCCTTCTCCCACAAATAAGCACTACAGCCACCCAGGAACACAACCACACTAACATATCCCAACAACAAATAGGTCAGAGTGAAGAAAATCGTTAAACATCTGTGTCATTCTGAGGAAGTATGCTGGATAATGATGATTCTGATGATAGTAATTATGCTGATGTGCCAATAACGACATCGCCGTCGACGATAAAGGTGATGGTGATAATGATGATAAATTACAAGCACACTAAACAGAAGCCTGACGGCCAAACCGGAAGAGGGGCCTGATCGGTGACATAGAGCCAGGTTTCGATTCCGTTAGACCCCATAGGTTTCTTTTCTTTTTCTTTTTTTTCTTTTTTACATATATATTGATTATATAAGTATTTTGTTCAGTATTTACACTTTTCTCTTGGTGAAGGTATTTCTCGTTAACCTCTTTTTTATTTTGTTTAGTTATTAGTCCTACGAAGCAGTATGGTAACATTCGGCAACGTGCCTTATTCAACTCCAAATTGAGCATCTCTCTCTCTCTCTCTCTCTCTCTCTCTCTCTCTCTCTCTCTCTCTCTCTCTCTCTCTCTCTCTCTATATATATATATATATATATATATATATATATATATATATATATATATATATGTATGTATGTATGTTGTTCACCTAAGTGTGTGTCCACACGTGTGCTTGAACAAGTGCTGGCAATATGTATGCAACACAATAACGAACACGCTGCAAATATGATGGCAACAGCAGCGTCCTGATCAAGTTGGCAACAGCATGAAGTCTCAGCTGCATGGTATGGACCATAGAGGATGGTATGGACATTCACATCCCGTCGCCTCTGCTGCCAGTGTTCGAAGCTGCGCTAAAACATGTTTGCATGTACCCAAACGTGTTGCCAACCGTGCTGTCAACATATGTTAGAGGGTACGTGTGGACTCGCATTAAAACTATATTGAGTCATAGGAGCCACAAGGTCTTAATAATGGTACCATGAACCGTCAAATGGTCGGGACAAAGACACTGTTTCATTGCAGCTGACGCCAGATGATTTTATCCAGGTCAGTGGGACATAGGAGCCTGAAGGTGTTAATATCTACCATTAGCGAGTTAATGCTTCTGTGATCTATCCTTATTAACACGCTCACGCTCTTATAAGCTCTCTCTCTCTCTCTCTCTCTGGTGTTGATACAGGAGTAAGAGAAATCTTTCCACTATCTTCCACTAACGTACACATGTACAGTATTTCCCTAGGCCCATCTGTGGATCTATTTATCAAAAGAGTATACATTATATGTAAATAGCAGTTTATTTATCTATCTTTTTTTTTTTTTTGGTCTTCCTAGCCATCTATCGTCTCACACCACTTCTCCAATGAGTAGGCCCTTCCAAAACCTCTTTCATGCCTCGGGTGCAGCTCAATTAATCCAGTCATTTGAACACTATTACCCAGTAACAGTTCACTACACTTCTCCACATTATATAACCTTATATACCCTGCATGATGACAGTTTACTATGAACATTAAAACATCTGCACAAGAAAGCATAAATCTGACAACAACTCACGAAAAAAACACATAAGCATAAACACACCTATGCCTAACGACTGACCATAGCGTATATATACCTGAAAACAGTTAACCACAAGCCCTCTTAAACACACATATACCTGATAATTAAACGAGAAACACACTTAAACAAACACATGCACACCTGATAATCTTTAACGTGAAACACACTTAAACATAAACACACGTATACCTGATAATATTTAACGAGAAACACTCTTAAACACACGTATACCTGATAATATTTAACGAGAAACACAAACATAAACACACGTATACCTGATAATCTCTAACGAGAAACGCAGTTAAACATAAACACGCGTATACCTGATAATCTTTAACGAGAAACACACTTAAACATAAACACATGTATACCTGATAATCTTTAACGAGAAACACACTTAAACATAAACACATGTATACCTGATAATCTTTAACGAGAAACACATAAACACATGTATACCTGATAATCTTTAACGAGAAACACACTCAAATATACACATGTATACCTGATAATCTTTAACGAGAAACACTTAAACATAAACACATGTATATCTGATAATCTTTAACGAGAAACACACTCAAATATACACATGTATACCTGATAATCTTTAACGAGAAACACTTAAACATAAACACATGTATACCTGATAATCTTTAACGAGAAACACACTCAAATATACACATGTATACCTGATAATCTTTAACGAGAAACACACTTAACACATGTATACCTGATAATCTTTAACGAGAAATACACTCAAACATACACATGTATACCTGATAATCTTTAACGAGAAACACACTTAAACACATGGATACCTGATAATCTTTAACGAGAAACACACTTAAGCATACACACATGTATACCTGATAATCTAACGAGAAACACATAAACACATGCATACCTGATAATCTTTAACGAGAAGCACTTAAACATAAACACGTGTATACCTGATAATCTATAACGAGAAACAAGAACATAAACACATATAAACCTGATAATCTTTAACGATAAACACACTTAATCACACGTATACCTGAAAATTTTAACAAGAAATACACTTAAACATGAACACTCTTATACCTGATAATATTTACCGATAAACACGTCAGTACAAACGCGAAAGAATATATCTATAAACAATTAACAATAAACACATTTAAATATAAGCATACATATACCTGATTACAATTAAACATACTGAAATATAAACACACTAAAACACATTCCTTACAATAATTTACCATAAATACTGTTAAACATAAACACACTAAACTATATATTTGGAAACAAATTAACATAAACACAAACACAAAACAACTAAATCATATACCTGACAGCAATTAAACATAAACACCTACAGACCTAAGCACAGTAAACATATTCATGCCAACAGTGTAAGAGAAATACACCCAAACCAACACAAAGAAAACAGAACCCCGACACACAGACAGGAGGAGGCTCCAGATTCGTGACCAAAAAACAAGGCTTCGATTCCTACCATCAAACCGGGTTCTCTTTTTTTCCTGTTTTCTGTTCCATTTTTTTTTTTTTTTCATTCTTTGTTGCCGTCCAATCATCTGCCAGGTATGGTGTACAGTTACCACCAGAAGTCGTGTCGCCTCTGCCGCCATTTTCTCCATGGCCTTTGCTAATCAGTCCAGTGAACCAGCAACAACCGTCGTGGATGTGTTGATAGGGCTGTAGACCAGTGGCATCAGTGTCGCCTGGTACGGCTTCACCACACGAAATTTTTACTTCAAGGAGAGAGAAGCAGGAGAGGCGATAGTATTTTTGATGCTGACTGTACATGGCGTTGATTATATTGCAATAGATTAAGTTCGGTTGTTTTATACCCAGTCTCTCTCTCTCTCTCTTTCTCTCTCTCTCTCTCTCTCTGCCAATCCTCATGCCATGTAGCCAACTGTGTCCATAACCCCTTCAGTACGGTGAGGTCTTCTTCACTGTATTCTTGCTATCCACACAGTATTTTACTCAGCTCAGGAGAGACTTTGTGAAGTAGACGGGTTTGCTGCAGCCTTCCTTAACCACCTTCACTACTAGGCTGCTCTCCTCTGCCCAATATAATCCTCTCGCCCCACCAACAACAACACAAAAATACTCTTCTCACACACAATCTTATCTCCCTCATTCATACTGTATTTACCTTCTCTATCTTATCTATTTTCTAATTATTACATTTACAGCTGTTGTGTACTCATGCCGTTTATCAGTGGGAAATCTGGCTCAGATGATGATGATGATGATGATGATGATGGACAGCGACGATGATGATGGCAAAGACGACGATAACGAGGACGACGATAATGATGATGACTGCGACGATGATGATGGTAATGATAATGCTGCTGATGATGATAATGGTGATGATGACAGTTAAGTTTCAGGTCAATTTTATCTTTCGGATGATGTCTGACTAGAAGACTGTGGAGTAAAGAGTTGAAATACTTTGAAATTATATGTAGACAGGGAGAAATACATTATGGTTACATAGGAGGAAAAGAAGCCACACCGGCAGTCACTGGTACATAACTGGGTCTGGATAGAGACGGCCAGGGATCGAAACCAACGTTGCTTTGAAGGCTTCTTTTTTTACAAGTAAATCATACTAGATTTGGTGCCTGATCCGTTATCTTGGT
This sequence comes from Coenobita brevimanus, assembly GCF_032717465.1. Classification (NCBI taxonomy): domain Eukaryota; kingdom Metazoa; phylum Arthropoda; class Malacostraca; order Decapoda; family Coenobitidae; genus Coenobita; species Coenobita brevimanus. The sequence goes on from NC_136959.1 coordinate 9,142,148, forward strand.
TAATAGTAATTCTCTGTCTCTGTCTGTCTGTCTCTCTCTCTCTCTCTGTAACTGCTCTAGCATGGATCGGGTTTCCTACGTTGTTCACACGCACCTTCGTTACTTCCGCAGCACTCACACACTTGTATAATGCACACGCACTTCTCAATAACCCACACTCAGAATCTAGCCTTTGGTCAAACACTGCAGACGCACTCAACGTGCTCTCAGAAACGCAATATAACATTGAGGAAAGCACCCATGTAGACTAAACACACACACACACACACACACACATACCGATTAGTAACAAATTGCTAGAGAAAAAAAAAGATTGATATGTAGATACAGAGAGAGAGAGAGAGAGAGAGAGAGAGAGAGAGAGAGGAAGGGGGGGGGGTGTTACCGATGGATAGACAGATACATGTTCAAATAACCCGACAGGTAAACGAAGATAACTGAAACAGAAACAGTGTCTTATGAATGATGGCCTGATAGACGGGTTAACGGGTATATAGTGCCAAATAGACCGAGAGACAGTTACACAAATAGACAAAAAGATAAGGAAATACGTAGATAGATAGACAAAACTGATAGTTACATAGATTATTTTCCGCACACAGATCTGGCAGAAACTCCAATACCCAACACAGGTGGATGTCTGGGTATGGCCTCGGAGGACCCGGGATCGAACCCACTGACGAGAGTTTCTTTTTCTATATCAGGTCAGGGTTCAAAATTGGGCTCATTTTTTAATTTCTTACAACTGATACATACATGTCAGTGAAATGTTACTCTCTCTCTCTCTCTCTCTCTCTCTCTCTCTCTGCCAATCCTCATGCCATATAATCAACTGTGTCCATAACCCCTTCAGTACGGTGAGGTCTTCTTCACTGTATTCTTGCTATCCACACAGTATTTTACTCAGCTCAGGAGAGACTTTGTGAAGTAGACGGGTTTGCTGCAGCCTTCCTTAACCACCTTCACTACTAGGCTGCTCTCCTCTGCCCAATATAATCCTCTCGCCCCACCAACAACAACACAAAAATACTCTTCTCACACACAACCTTATCTCCCTCATTCATATTTACCTTCTTTATCTTATCTATTCGCTAATTATTACATTTACCACTGTTGTTTACTCATGCCATTTATCAGTGGCAAGTATGGTCCAGATGATGATGATGAAGGTGGTGGTGGTGACGACGACGGTGACTACAGTAATGATAATGATGATGATAATAGTTACCGACGATGACTATGACGATAATGATGTTGACTAGCCTACCACGAAGATAGATAATGAAAATGATAATGATGATGGTGAGGATGAGAATTAAATGAACGGTCTATTTCATTCTTAGGATGATGCTTGAAAGTTTCAGGAGTAAATAGACGCAGTGCTTTGAATTTATATATAGATAGGAAGACAAATACATTATGGTTACATAGGAGGGACAGAAGTCACACCAACCAACACTGGTAGATAACTGGGACTGGACACTGACGGCCAGGGATCGAACCACAACAGGGCGCAGAAGGCTTCTTTTTGTACGTAAATTATACCAGGTTCGGTTCCTTATCTGCGTTTACCCGGATTCTCTCTCTCTCTCTCTCGTGTATGTAAGTGCACCAGCAATGGATCTTATATCCTACACTGTCTTCCTCTCCGTTCACGCACTCCTTCATCCATATTCCACCACGCACCCACCACAGTGTTAATACTGTTACCATTAACTCTCTCACAGTAGGCACAACTCTACTGTGCTATTCCATCAAACGCCAGATGATTTTATTCATCTGAGAGTGAGTTATAGGAGCCTGGGTGCTTATCCAATCACAACTAACCCTTTCATGGTGGGCACAACTCTAGTACTCTATTCCAACTAACGCCAGACAATTTTAATCATCTGAGAGTGAGTCATTGGAGCTGATGTTAAGACGCGAGAAATAATACCCACCCGGGATTAACTCTGAGACTTAAACAGATGCACAGATAGATAGACGGATGGATACATTGGTGGCTGGAAAGATGGACACAATAAAACAGGTGGATGGATGGATTGCTGGTTGAAACAATGAATCAACAAATGAAGAGAAATAGACGGACAAATATATACGCTGAGAAAAAGACAGAGAAAATAGATTATTATCCAAGAATATAGACAGAAACCACGACAGCCAACACTAGTAGATAACTGGGTGTGGTTAGTGAGGCCCAAGTTCGAGTTTCCGGTTTCTTTCTTTTCATTTTTATTAATTTAAATCCATTTTTGGTCCCTGTCCACACACACACACACACACACACACACACACACACACACACACACACACCTTGGATGAAGCCTGCCATTGGGTGTGGCCTGAGGGACGACCAGACACACTGACTAATAGATAAATAGACACACACACACACACACACACACACACACACACACACACACACACACACACACACACACACACACACACACCTTGGATGAAGCCTGCCATTGGGTGTGGCCTGAAGGACGACCAGACACACTGACTAATAGATAAATAGATAGATACACACACACACACACACACACACACACACACACACACACACACACACACACACACACACACACACACACACACATACCCTGGATGAAGCCTGCCATTGGGTGTGGCCTGAAGGATGGCCAGACACACTGACTAATAGATAAATAGATAGATACAAACACACACACACACACACACACACACACACACACATACCCTGGATGAAGCCTGCCATTGGGTGTGGCCTGAAGGATGGCCAGACACATTGCCAGACGCCATGTATCCCAAACGGGGTGGTCAAGGGCCTAGAGTTAATTGTTTTACAGGGAGGGGCACTAATCCTCCACCAACCCCACTTGACACGTAGGGATGAAAAGAAATCTGTGGAGAGAGTACGGGTCGAACTGGAGAAACCTTTGTTAGAATCTCAGGCCGCTTCACCTTACTTCACCTTGGCGAGATGAAGCATGATGGAGCGGCCTGGGACTCTACTACAGGTGTACATGGCCAGACACACTAATAAATAAATAGACAAATACACACACACACACACACACACACACACACACACACACACACAAGCCCCATTCACACTGCTTGGTAACAGAATGATTAAACGACTAGTAATGATAAACAGGAATATACAGTACGATATACAGATAAACATTTACAGATGGACTAATACATAGGTTGACGGATTGACATACAAACAATCCGACCCGGAAATGATAATAATTGAGACAGAAACAGCGGGTTCTATCAGTGAAGGCCTAACAGACAGACTAACAGGTTTTTAGTGCCAGATACACCGATAGATAGATAGATAAATAGATCTAGATATAATAAGACAGATGGATAGAATGAACTGATTATTTCATAGAGTATTATCCGCACATATATCTGGCAGAAAGTCAATAACCAACACAGGTGGATGTCTGCGTATGGACTGGCGGGGCTCAGGATCGAACCCATTGACGAGTTTCTTTTTCTATATCAGGTCGGGTTTCAGAATTGTGTTCGTTTTTGCATTTCTTACAACTGATATGCGCATGTCAGTGTAATGTTACGCTCTCTCTCTCTCTCTCTCTCTCTCTCTCTCTCTCTCTGCCAACCCTCATGCCATGTAGCCAACTGTGTCCATAACCCCTTCAGTACGGTGAGGTCTTCTTCACTGTATTCTTGCTATCCACACAGTATTTTACTCAGCTCAGGAGAGACTTTGTGAAGTAGACGGGTTTGCTGCAGCCTTCCTTAACCACCTTCACTACTAGGCTGCTCTCCTCTGCCCAATATAATCCTCTCGCCCCACCAACAACAACACAAAAATACTCTTCTCACACACAACCTTATCTCCCTCATTCATATTTACCTTCTTTATCTTATCTATTCGCTAATTATTACATTTACTATTCTTGTTTACTCATGCCATTTATCAGTGGCAAGTATGGTCCGGATGATGATGATGATGATGATGGTGGTGGTAACGATGACGATGACTACTTAAGATGATGGTGATGATGATGATGGATACTGACAATGACTATGACGATAATAATGTTGACTACCACGAAGATGATGATGATGAAAATGATAATGATGATGGTGATGATAATTAAATGTAAGATCGAATTAATTTTTAGGATGATGATTAATTGAAAATTTCAGGAGTAAATAGTTGTAATGCATTAAATTCATATGTAGACAGAGAGACAAATACATTATGGTTACATATGAGGGACAGAAGCCACACCGGCCAACACTGGTAGATAACTGGGTCTGGATAGTGACAGCCCGGGATCAAACCAGAAGAGCACATAAGGCTTCTTTTTAATGTATATCTTACTAAGTTCAGTGCATGATCTACTATCTTGTTTAACCATCTCTCTCTCTCTCTCTCTCTGTTGTGTAAGTGCAAAGCAATGGGTCGTATATCTTACACAGTTCTTTTCACGCACTCCTTCATCCATAGTCCACCATGCACCCACCACAGTGTTAACCCATTTCCACCCAGCGTCCTCAGTATAGGACGGAGTTGGGCATTTTAACAGGTTAGTAAAGAAGGGAACCCCGGGGTAGGGACCAATGAGCTTTGCGACTATGAGCCAACAGGTGGAGGGAGGTACGCTTAGTACCCTTCCACCAAAATCATTCGCACAGGAACCCTGGGAGCTAATGGGTTAATAATTTTGCCATTAACCCTCTCAAAGTAGGCACAACTCTACTATGATATTCCACCTAATGCCAGTTTATTTTATTCAGCTGAGAGTGAGTCACAGGAGCCTGAGTGCCAATGCAATCACAACTAACTCTCTAACGGAAGGCACAGCACTGGTACTCTATTCTAACTAACGCCAGACAATTTTATTCATCTTAGAGTGAGTCATAGAAGCATGATGTTAAGACAAGAGAAATAATACCCACCAGGGATTAAATCTGTGACTTAAACTGATACAGAACAAATACACTGGTGGGTGGAAGGATGGACAAATAACAAATCAGGGCGATGGAAGAATGAAAGGATGAATGGACGGTTGGTTAAAACGGCGGGTAAAGAAATAGGCAGCCACAGATGGACAAGTATATAAGCTGGTAAATAGATAGAGAAAATTGATTAATGTTCAAGAAGATAAATAGAAAACACTACAGCCAACACAGGAAGTCAAACATCAGGATGTGGTTAGTCAGGCCCGAGATCAAACCAGCACGGGTGGGTGTATCTGTGTGTGTGTGTGTGTGTGTGTTTTTCAAATTTCAATATACTATTGGTTACTTGGTCTCTCTTTTATTGTCTGTCTGCGTTTGCTAGTCGAATATTTTCTTTATAACTGACGTGTGTATGAGTGTAACCAAATGGTGGGTGGTAAGCCGTAATAAAACAGGAAGTTGTATATCCTGGGGCAAAACGTTAAATGGGATAGTTTTAACATTTTTGGTGGGCCATATTTCTCTCTTCATCATAGTAAAATCGTGTGACGTCAGCGGAAATAAACTGCAAGTAGGTAATTGGCAGGCAAAGGGTTAAAGGCGTTTTGTTGTGGCCACCCTGGATGAAGCCTGCCATTGGGTGTGGCCTGAGGGATGGCCAGACTCACTGACTAATAGATAAATAGATAGATACACACACACACACACACACACACACACACACACACACACACACACACACACACACACACACACACACACACACACCCTGGATGAAGCCTGCCATTGGGTGTGGCCTGAGGGATGGCCAGACCCACTGACTAATAGATAAATAGATAGATACACACACACACACACACACACACACACACACACACACACACACACACACACACACACACACACACACACACCCTGGATGAAGCCTGCCATTGGGTGCGGCCTGAGGGATGGCCAGACCCACTGACTAATAGATAAATAGATAAAAACACACACACACACACACACACACACACACACACACACACACACACACACCAAGAATGCACTCCCTCCAGACACACCTTGTCACACACAATAAAAACTCACATTAATCCTATACACACACACGTCTACTTTCTAATACCACAGTTCCCTCATTCTCAAGCTTCCTCTCCTTCTTCTCCCACAAATAACCACCACAGCCACCCAGGAACACAATCACACTAACATATCCTAACAACAAATGGGTCAGAGTGGAGAAAGCTGGCACAGACCTGTGTCATGCAGTGGAAGGATGCTGGATGATGATGATGATGCTTAACCCTCCCATCGTGGGGTTAACTGTGGTATTTTAATTCAAGTAATTTCAGTCGATGTTATGCAGGTGAGAGTGAGTCATATTAGTCTTGGTGTGTTATTAGTGTCATCGTTAACCCCTTAATGACCGGAAAAGCTCTAGTAATTAATTGCAGCTAACGCCAGACGATTTTATTCAGCTGAGAGTGAGTCATAGATGCCTGAGTGTTAAGATGAGGAGCTGATACCTAACCGAGATGAAGCAGGCGACACAGATAGATAGACAGATAGATACACTGGATAATTGAAAGAGGGGAAAAATATTGTTAAAAATTATACTGATGGATTAATAAGAGGTCAGATAGGCATACAAATAAATAGACAAAAGAAAGACAAAAATATGAACTGAACAAGAGTTAGATTAAAACACATGGACAGAAAGACACACAGACAGAAACCACCACAGCCAACACAAGTAGATAACTGGGTCTGGTGAGTGAGGCCCGGGATCGAAACCAAGTTTAAGACCTAGGTTTCTTTTTAAAATTTTTTGTTCCTTGTAGTTTCTAAGTTTAGTTGTATACCTTGTCTTATTTTTTATTTTTTATAATGCTCTCTCTCTCTCTCTCTCTCTCTCTCTCTCTCTCTCTCTCTCTCTCTCTCTCTCTCTCTCTCTCTCTCTCTCTCTCTCTCTCTCTCTCTCTCTCTCTCTCTCTCTCCCTCTCTCTCTCTCTCTCTCTCTGTACACTGTGTGTGAACATTTGTTCATTACAGATGGTGAACGTTTCTATTATTCATTCCTTGAATACATGGATACATGGGATACAGACCTTTTTAGGCGGGAACTGTAGGACAACTAAGATAGCTGAGTGGCAGCCCAGAGATGGAGTGAGAGGAAGAGGTTGGCAGAGACCCTGTTGGAAGGAAGAAACCTTTAATTTCATTGCTGTGTAATAGAAGATAAGAGTTCTGGACAAATGTGGAAGCATGCATGGAAAAGTTTGGAAGGAATGGGAGAGTGTTTTTGATCGGTGATATGAATGGTAAAGTAGGGAATGGGCAGGTGGATGGAGTAGTTGGTGAGTGGGGTGTGCCTGCCGAGATGGATGAGAATGGCAGTGCTTTGGTGGACATTTGTGCCGGGAGGGGGTTGGTGATAGCTAATACCCTCTTCAGGCACAAGATGATCCACAGGTATACATGGCGAGTGATGAGAAGGGTGGGTGCTGAACTGAATGAAAGGAAGGCAATGATTGATTATGTGTGTGTGGATGAAAGGATGAGAAGGTGTATAATGGATGCAAGAGTATATAGAGGCTGGGGAAGTGGTCTTTCGGACCCCCACATGGTGGTGGTCAGAATTAAAGTCCAAATACAATGGAGAAATAGGAGAAGGGAAGGGCAGGAGAAAGTAATACATACAAGGAGAGTGGAAAAGTTATAATAGGATGCACAAAGGGCAGAATATAAGAGGGAAGTGGAGGAGCGATTGGGTAAATATAGATTGGAGCAGGTGGGGGACGTGGAAGATGTGTGCAAGATATTCACTGAAGAAATCTGTGCAGCATGTGAGGTGGTATATGGGATGAAGAGAAGACGAAAGCGGATGCAGGGAACAGCATGGTGGACTGAAGAAATGAGAGAGACTGGCACGAAAGAAGAAAGCATATAGTGAATGGATGAGAAACAAAGGCGTGGAAGAAGTTCAGAGACGGAAGAGAGAATTATATGTAGAGAGGAAGAGAGAGGTGAAAAGATTAGTAAGAGAGAGTAAGAAGAAAGTGGATGAGGAATTTGGAAGGAACTTGACTGTAAAGTGGAGGGAATGTAAGAAAATATTCTGGAAAGAGGTTAAGAAAGTTAGACAGGGTGCCAAAGAAGTTACCTGGGGAGTGAAAGAAAAAATGGTAGATTACTGGTGAAGAAGGGAGAAAAAGTGAGCAGATGGAGAGAACACTTTAAGGAATTGTTGAACATAGAGGATGGAAGTGATGCAAGTATAAGTGGCTGGGGAATGGCTGGGAGTAGGAGGGATATGAGGAGACAGGAAAAAATCAGTAAGATGGAAGTTGTGGAAGCAATGAAGAAACTTAAAATGGGGAAAGCCCCAGAAATTGATGGAGTGTGTGGTGAAATGCTGAAGCATTGGACAGGGATAGTAGTAGAATGGATGTGGAAGATGTGCTGATTGACCTGGGAGGAAGGTAGAGGCCCGGAGGATTGGAAGTCAGGTATAATTATTCCCCTTTATAAAGGAAAAGGGGAAAAAGAAGTGTGTGGTAATCATAGGGGCACTTGCCTTCTTAGTGTAATTGGAAAAGTATATGGTTGGATACTTATTGTCAGAGTTAGGGATATAACAGAGGAATTAGTTGGAGAAGAACAGGGAGGTTTTAGGAGGGGAAGAGGTTGTGTAGATCAGATATTCATTTTTAGATCTTTAGTGGAAAAGTTTCTAGAGAATGGAAAGAAGTTGTATGCGGCCTTCATGGATTTGGGGAAAGCATATGACAGGGTGGATAGACAAGGATTGTGGAAAGTATTAAGAATATATGGGTAGATGGGAAGTTGTTGAACGCCGTGAGGAGTATGTATGAGGGTGCTAAGGTTGCAGTTAGTGTGGATAGTGAACTGAGTGAATTTTTCTGTTTGAAGGTTGGATTGAAACCAGGATGTGTCATGTCTCCATGGTTGTTCAATCTGTATATGGATGTGGTTTAAAAAAAAAAGATGCTAGGTAGGGCAGTGGATGTTGCAGCGGCCCTAGTGAGAGACGGTCATGTTTGGAATTTACCTGTACTGTTGTTTGCAGTTGATTCTGTGTTGTTAAGTGAAGACGAAGGGGAGCTGCAAGGCATGGTGAATGAGTTTGGAAGTGTGTGTAAGAAAAGGAATCTAAATGTGAATGTATGGAAGAGTAAAGTTATGGTCTTCGAGAGGAATGAAGTCAGTGAATGTACAGTGAGGTTGGATGAGGGGGAAGTGAAAAATGTGAGTGCGTTTAAGTACTTGGGTAGTGGGATAAGTAAGGATGGAAGTTTAAAGGGGGAAGTGCTTGAAAGGGTGCAGCAGGGAAGAAAGGTTGCTGGTCCCTTGAAAGCAGTGATAAGAAACAGGGAAGTGAGCATGGAAGTGGAAGAGCTACTACATACACCTCTCTCTCTCTCTCTCCGCTTCTCCTGAAAACACTTTCTTCTTCCTCCTTTCTGTAACATTCTTGTGATACCAACTCTAACGTATGGAAGTGAATCTTGGACCTTGTTGGAGGGACGGAATTCAAGAGTGAGAGCTGTAGAGATGAGTTATTTGAGAGGAGCATATGGAGTCACATAGAGAGACAGACTGACAAATAAGGAAGTGAAGGAGCGTTGTGGTGTGGATGTAGGTGTGATAGGAAACTTTAGGAGAAACACACTGAGGTGGTTTGGCCATGTGGAGAGGATGGAGAGCGAGAGACTGACAAGGAGAGTGTATGTGAGTGAGATGGAGGGGGGGAGAGGGAGGGAGAGGCCAAGCATGAGATGCAGGGATGGAGTGGAGATGTATATGAGAGAGGGGAGTGTGAGCTGGGAACATGGCAGTGAAATGGCGGGGGACGGCGACATGGAGGCGATTTGTTTGTGGCTACCCCTTACGGGATTAAGGCGTCTGGCAATAGACAGATGGTAATGGAACTAACTTATAATTAATAGGTAGGAGTGGAGATAACAGGGAATGACAATAATATTTCACTAGAATGATGATGATGGTGATGATGATGATGATGATTGACAAAAGACATTTTTGAAGATGTTTTCTTGTGACCATCATGGCCTGAATTAGTGATACGGAAAATAGATAGGAAGACAGACTGTCAGACATAGACCGATAGTCAGACGAAAAGATGTGCCGAGGAATGCTCTGCAGACAGACAATAATGGCCTCATGTAATGAGAGGGAGAGACTGAATCATAACATAAAAGTCTAATACAGTCACTGTTTAGCATACTGGGATGGACAGAGAGAAGGAAAGAGATACAGATACAGTTAAAGATTGTAATATCATACATATATCTGGCAGAAACACCTACAGCCAACAAAGATGGATATCTGGGTGTGGACAGTGACGGCCCGGAATCGAATCAAGGATGATGGGAGATTCTTTCCAGTATCATGCATTAGCTGAAAATTGGGTTCATTTTCTTATTTTGACGTTATATATGCATATATACATACATACACACACTATCAGTAATCTCTCTCTCTCTCTCTCTCTCTCTCTCTCTCTCTCTCTCTCTCTCTCTCTCTCTCTCTCTCTCTCGTGTATGTAAGTGCGCCAGCAATGTGTCTTATATCCTACATGTCTTCCTCTCCGTTCACGCACTCCTTCATCCATATTCCACCACGCATCCACCACAGTGTTAATACTGTTACCATTAACCATTTCACAGTAGGCACAACTCTACTACGCTATTGCACCTAACGCCAGACGATTTTATTTATCTGAGAGTGAGTAATAAGAGCCTTATTGGAAATGCAATCACCCCAAACCCTCAAATGGTAGGCACAACTCTAGTACTCTATTCCAACTAACGCTAGACAATTTTATTCATCTGAGAGTGAGTCACAGGAGCCTGATGTTAAGACACGAGAATAATACCCACCCAGGATTAACTCTGAGACTTAAACAGGTACACAGATATATAGACAGTGAGATACAATTGTGGATGGAAGGAGGGACACACAAAAAGGTGGATGGGTGAATGGATGGATGGTTAAATGGTTCCTGGCTGGTTAAAACGATGGATAAAAGAGTACACAGACACAGATGGACAAAAATATACGCTGAGAAACGGACAACGAAAATAACATTATATCCAAGAAAATCGATAGGAACCACGACAGCCAAAACAGGTAGATAACTCGGTGTGGTTAGTGAGGCCAGGGATCGAACCAAATTGTGCAGGTGGCTTCTTTTTATAAAATTCCACCTCATTGTTTATAACTTGTTCTCAGTTACATTTTTTGTCTGTGCTGGCTAGTTGTATATTTTCTTTCTAACTGCTGTGTGTATGAGTGTAACAAAATGGTGGTTGGTAAGCCGTAATAAAACAGCAAGTTGTATATCCTGGGGCAAAACGTTAAATGGGATAGTTTTAACATTTTTGGTGGGCCATATTTCTCTCTTCATCATAGTAAAATCGTGTGACGTCAGCGTAAATAAACTGCAAGTAGGTAATTGGCAGGCAAAGGGTTAAAGGCGTTTTGTTGTGGCCACCCTGGATGAAGCCTGCCATTGGGTGTGGCCTGAGGGATGGCCAGACCTACTGACTAATAGATAAATAGATAGATACACACACACACACACACACACACACACACACACACACACACACACACACAATGCACTCCCTCCACACGCACCTTGTCACCCGGACATATTCAATAACTCACTCTAATACAACGCACAGTCACTTCTACTTTCCAGTAACACAATTACCTCGTTCTCTTACTTCCTCTCCTCCTTCTCCCACAAATAACCACCACAGCCACCCAGGAACACAACCACACTAACATATCCTAACAACAAATAGGTCAGAGTGGAGAAAGCTGGCACAGATCTGTGTCATGCAGTGGAAGGATGCTGGATGATGATGATGATGCTTAACTCTCCCATCGTGGGGACAACTCTGGTATTTTAGTCCAAGTAATTTCAGTCGATGGTATTGAGGTGAAAGTAAGTCATATTAGTCTTCGTGTGTTATTACTGTTATCGTTAACCCCCTAATGACCGGAAAAGCTCTAGTAATTAATTGCAGCTAACGCCAGACGATTTTCTTCAGCTGAGAGTGAGTCATAGATGCCTGAGTGTTAAGATGAGGAGCTGATACCTAACCGAGATGAAGCAGGCGACACAGATAGATAGACAGATAGATACACTGGATAATTGAAAGAGGGAAAAATATTGTTAAAAATTATACTGATGGATTAATAAGAGGTCAGATAGGCATACAAATAAATAGACAAAAGAAAGACAAAAATATGAACTGAACAAGAGTGAGATTAAAACACATGGACAGAAAGACACAGACAGAAACCACCACAGCCAACACAGGTAGATAACTGGGTCTGGTGAGTGAGGCCCGGGATCGAAACCTTGTCCTCTATGTCGGTTTCTTTGTATAGATTTTGTCTCATTTTGTAAGCACAGTTTTAAACATTGTTTCATTTCGTATTTTTTTATAATGCTGTGTGTGTGTGTGTGTGTGTGTGTGTGTGTGTGTGTGTGTGTGTGTGTGTGTGTGTGTGTGTGTGTGTGTGTGTGTGTGTGTGTGTGTGTGTGTGTGTGTGTGTGTGTGTGTGTGTGTGTGTGTGTGTGTGAGTACGTTCCTTTTATGAAGTCTGAAACTCACACAACAAAAATAATAATTTATCTCCTTCAACAAGAGTCAGCACAAAGAAAGACTATAAAAAGAAGCCAGGGTGACGCATCAGTTGGTTGGTCACCATTTACCACGTATACGTGACAGTCGGCATGAAGTGAATGGCAATGGAGATTTAATGCACACTGGAGGGAAGGGTTGAGAACAGTGTTAATGTAGGATTAGTATCAGGAGACGTAATTATCATATATAATATATGCTATTATTCAACAAGAAGGCTTTGCTCTTCAGTTAAACCAAAGATTATCAATGAGCGAGATTGTTGTGGATGTAACGAAGTCATTTTACAAAACAACAAGGAGCTTCATTCTGCAACAGAAAAATCATTGACTAGAACTATATTTTGTTTACTGTGAATTAAGAAATAAAAACACTGAAAACTGATAGACTTATAAGGCCTAAAACACACACACACACACACACACACACACACACACACACACACACACACACAAACACACACACACACGCACACACACACACACACACACGTGTGCATACATACGAGCGAACGAACACACACACACAGGCACACACACACACACACACACACACACACACACACACACACACACACACACACACACACACACACACACAAGCACGCTCATTGACAGGCACACACACACACACACACACACACACACACACACACACACACACAAGCACGCTCATTGACAGGCACACACACACACACACACACACACACACAAGCACGCTCATTGACAGGCACACACACACACACACACACACACACACACACACACACACACACACAAGCACGCTCATTGACAGGCACACACACACACAAGCACATGCATGGACATGTACACACACACAAGCTCACGCACCAGTCTCAACCCCGACGTAGAGTCTAAAAACAATAAATAAATTAAAACAAAACAGTAAATCTAATGAGTCATCAATGAAGCAGTGGATATTATCGGCCACACCACAAATACATAACATTGCAGATGCGCAGTATAATGCCCAAAGGGAGACACATATACATTATCCTTACATAGGAGGCACAGAAGCCACACCGGCCAACACTGGTAGATAACTGGGTCTGGATAGTGACGGCCCATCATCGAAACCAACGCTCCCTCTAATGAGTTCTTTTTTCCTATATCATGGTGTACATGCCTTGCTTGACTTGTTGTTTTGTTCATGATTGTTCCTCTCTCTCTCTCTCTCTCTCTCTCTCTCTCTCTCTCTCTCTCTCTCTCTCTCTCTGCAAGAAATAGACCATTAAAAAATAACTTTAATTCTTTATGTCCTTGTTAATTAACGACCCGTCCTCCCAGCCACAACACGCCACCCTCCCTCATATACTCCCCCACCTTGCCCCTCCATCTTGTTCTTGGTCTGCCTCAAAGGTATGAATTACAACACAAAGCCAAAGCAAGCAAGTCACTGGGCATCGCAACGACTGAACATATGCAGGAGGAGGCAAAGATTTAACCCTCTCATGGTGGGAACAACTCTAGTATTTGGTTCCTGGCTATAGCAACCACTGAACATATGCAGGAGGAAGCAAATATTTAACCCTCTGATGATCGGGATAACTCTAGGACAATATTCAGTACATTTCAACTACCGCCACACAACAATACTGAGCTCAAGAAAGACCTCTGGTACTCAAGGGTTTTAACTGAACAGAAACCCTGACAGCCAAGAAGGAAGGAATCGGATGCAGCCACTGACACCCAGGTTTACATCCTGTCTGCTTTGGGGGATTTCTTTTATATTTGTAGATTTGGTACATTTTCCTTGGTATCCTGCTGTATAAAAGGTACTCTCTCTCTCTCTCTCTCATAACTGGAGTGGCAATGCGTGTTATATCCTACACTGTATTCCTCTCTCCTCACGAAGTCCTCCTATTCTCAGCACGCTCACACTGACAGTATACACAGTCACTTCATTTACCTACACTCGGAATTCAGACATTACACACACAATCAACTTGCACTTAAGTCTCATCCAAACATACTGTACATACTTACCAGCACTCGCACTAAAAAATGAGCCTATTTCACACACACACACACACACACACACACACACACACACACACACACACATAATGAGTTCCCTTCACACGCACCTTCAGACACGCACTTTTCAAAAACTCACTCTTATTCTACGCACACTCACATCTACTTTCCGAAAACACAGTTCCCTGGTTCTCAGACCTCCTCTCCTTCTCCCACAAATAACCACCTTAACCACCAAGGAACACAACCACACTAACGTATCCTAACAACAAATAAGTCAGAGTGGAGAAAGTTTGCACAGATCTGTGTCATGCAGTGGAAGGATGCTGGATGATGATGATGATGAGGATGATGTTGCCGACAACGACTTCGACGTCGACGATAAAAGTGTTGGTGATAATGATGATGATGAATTACAAGCACACTAAACAGAAGCCTGACGGCCAAACCGGAAGAGGGTCCTAATCAGTGACATAGATCCAGGTTTCGATTCCGAACCGGCCCAAAGGTTTCTTTTATTTTTTTCATTACACGTATGTTTATTATATAATTTATTTAGTATTTACACTTTTTTCTCAGTGAAGGTAATTCTCATTATACTCTTATATATTTAACTTAGTTATCAGTCCTACGAAGCAGAATACTAACATATTCGGCAAAGCGCCTTATTCCACTGAAGAATTGAGCATCTCTCTCTCTCTCTCTCTCTCTCTCTCTTTAACTGCATTAGCAATGGGTCAAGTTGCTTCCATTCTTCACGCACTCCATCATCCATTTCGCAGCACGCACACACAATGTGCACGTACTTTCCAATAACCTGCACCAAGAATCTACACATTACACACGCATTCCCCATGCTCTGAGATCGCGCGCGCGCACGCACGCACGCACACGCACACACACACACACACACACACACACACACACACACACACACACACACACACACACACACACACACACATAAGAAGGACAAGGAGCAGAGCATGTACTGAAACACACACACACAAACACACGCAAAACACTCTCTCTCTCTCTCTCTCTCTCTCTCTCTCTCTCTCTCTCTCTCTCAGATGAACAAAATCTCTTGGCCTTACCTGCAGTACTAAAGTTATCCTGATCTTTAGACAGTTAATGGTGACAGTATTGACACCCTCAGCCTCATACCACTCACTCTCACTGCAATAACACTGTTGTTGAAAATATACACTGGTTGTGATGGCCAAAGAGTTATTTATATACTGCACGTTACCAAGACTACTTCTGAGCATGGAGTTGGGTTCCTTTAACTTTGGAATGGATAGGTAGATGGATAGGTAGGCAAACTGATGGACAGATAGAGAGATATAGAGGCAGATAGATAGATGTACAGATAAAATGAAGAAATTCGTACACATCCCTGGAGATTTTTCATAATAATAGATAAGTTGATATATAAACAGAGAGACGAAGAGAAATAGACAGGCAGATAGAAAGGCAGATGGAAGTATGGATAGTTTGATACAGAAACTGGTAGAGATACAAATAATAAATAAACAGGAATATGGTCAAACAAATAGATCAGCTGACAGGCAGGCAAACAATATGCAAAGACTAACAAGGAACCTCAAGCATGACTAAACAAATGCATACACAGATAAACAGTAGCGAGAACGGACAACAGTGGTAGATAAACCGAAGGAAGAACAGCCAACAGTGGTAAATACAGAAGAGAAAACAGCCAAAAGTGGTAGATTCAGAGAAGAAAACAGCCAATAGTTGTAGATGCAGAAAACAGCCAACAGTGATAAATACAGAAGAGAGAACAGTCAACAATTGCCAATAAACAGAAGCAACAACAGCCAACAGTGGTAGATAATGAGAAGGAACAACAGCCAACAGTGGTAGATAAACAGAAGCAACAACAGCCAACAGTGGTAGATAATGAGAAGGAACAACAGCCAACAGTGGTAGATAAACAGAAGCAACAACAGCCAACAGTGGTAGGTAAACAGAAGCAACAACAGCCAACAGTGGTAAATAAACAGAAGCAACAACAGCCAACAGTGGTTGATAAACAGAAGCAACAACAGCCAACAGTGGTAGATAAACAGAAGCAACAACAGCCAACAGTGGTAGATAAACAGAAGCAACAACAGCCAACAGTGGTAAATAAACAGAAGCAACAACAGCCAACAGTGGTAGATAAACAGAAGCAACAACAGCCAACAGTGGTAGATAAACAGAAGCAACAACAGCCAACAATGGTAGATAAACAGAAGCAACAACAGCCAACAGTGGTAGGTAACTGGGTCTGGTTACTGAGCACCCGCGATCCAACCCAAACAGGACTCAGCGGTTTCTTTTTTTATGAACAGTTTAACAGTCTCTCTCTCTCTCTCTCTCTCTCTCTCTCTCTGTACGTCTGTATTTCTCTCTATCTATATATCTGTCCGTGTATTTATGTCTGACTTTCTTTCCCTTTCTGTCTCTGTTTCTAGCGTGCTTTCTCTCTCTGTCTCTTTGTATTTATCTCTGTCTGTGTCTCGCTGTGTCTCTGTTTACATCTCTCTATCTCTGCCTGTCTGTATCTCCGTCTGGTGCTGGTACAGGAGTAAGAGAAGACTTTCCACCAACTTCCATTAACGTACACAAATACGATATTTTCCTATGCCCAACTGTTGATCTGTTTATCAGAAGACCATCTGTACTGTATATTTATTAGTCTATTTATCTTTCTTTTTTTTTCATTCTTTCTTCCTAGTTATCTATCTGCTCACGCCGCTTCTCCAACGTGTAGGCCTTCCCAAACCCTCTTCCATGCCTCGGGTGCAGCTCAATTAATCTAGTTATTTGGACACACTACCCACTAACGGTTCCCTACACTCTCTCCTCCACAATATATAATTACCACATATACATGACAACAGTTTACCATAAACACCTAAACATCTGCACAATAAAGCATAAATCTGACAACAACTTACGATAAACACACTTAAGTATGAACACACTTAACGACTGACCATAAACACACTTCGATACAAGCATAATGGACATATAACTGAAAACAGTTAACGATAAACACACTTAAACATAAATACACATATATACCTGGTAATTGTTGACGATAAATATACTTAAACATAATCTCACTTATACCTGATAATCGTTAACGAGAAACACAAACATAAACACTCTTATTCCTGATAATACTTAATGATAAACACACTTAAATACAAACATGCAAAAGCATATATCTGCAAGCAATTAACAATAAACAAATATAAAGACACATGTATCATATTACAATTATGAATAAACGTACTGACATATAAAAACATTAAAACATATGTTTGACAATAATTTACCATAAACGCAGATAAACATAAACACACAAAAATATATACCTGACAATTTTGCATTAACACAGACATAAAACCACTAAATCGTATATATATCTGACAAAAAATTTGCCACAAACACACATAAACACAGTAATCATAATCTTGTCAACACTGTACGAAAAACAAACCTAAACCAAAGCAAACAAAACAGAACCCCCCCCCCACACACACACACAGACAGGAGGAGGCTCCAGATTCGTGACCAAGAACCGGGCCTCGATTCCTACTTCAACTCAGGGCTCTTTTTCTTTTCCTTTTTTTTTTTTTTTTCTGTTTTCTGTCCATTTTATTTTTGTGTCATTCTTTGTTGCCATCTAATCATTCGCCAGGGAAGGTAAAGTCACCACCAGAAGTCGTGTCGCCTCTGCCGCTACGTTTTCCATGTTATTTGCTAATCAGTCCAATAAATCAGCAACAAGATGTCTTGATATGGCTGTAGACCAATGGCATCAGCATCGCCCGGTACTGATTCATCACACGCATTTTTATACATTTTTATACTTCATGGAGAGAGGAGCAGGAGAGGCGACAGTATTTTTGATGCTGACTGTACATGGTGTTGTTTGTACTGTTATTGTTTCAGTTCGGGTTGTTTTGAGTTAATGATTTTATATACAGTCTCTCTCTCTCTCTCTCTCTCTCTGCCAACCCTCATGCCATGTAGCCAACTGTGTCCATAACCCCTTCAGTACGGTGAGGTCTTCTTCACTGTATTCTTGCTATCCACACAGTATTTTACTCAGCTCAGGAGAGACTTTGTGAAGTAGACGGGTTTGCTGCAGCCTTCCTTAACCACCTTCACTACTAGGCTGCTCTCCTCTGCCCAATATAATCCTCTCGCCCCACCAACAACAACACAAAAATACTCTTCTCACACACAACCATATCTCCCTCATTCATATTTACCTTTTTTATCTTATCTATTCCCTGATTATTACATTCAGTACTGTAATAACTCATACCATTTAGCAGAGGCAAGTATGGTCCGGATGATGATGATGATGATGATGATGATGATGGTGATGATGGACGCCGACAACGACGATGGTGAACACGACGATGACGATGACGACGATTACTGTGTTGATTACGACAAGGACGATGGTAGTGATGATGATGATAATGATGATGATGCCAATTATATTTGAGGTCGTTTCATTCTTCGGGATGATGTCTGACTAAAAGACTGTGGAGTAAATAGATGAAATGCTTTGAAATTATGTGTAGACAGAGAAACTAATACATTATGGTTACATATGAGGGACAGAAGCCACACTGGCCATCACTGATAGATAACTGGGTCTGGAGACTGACGGCCCGGCATCGAATCCATATTTGTGTTGCCGGCTTCTTTTTTACGTAACTCATACCACGTTCAGTGCCTGATCTGCTCTCTTGTTTAACAGTACGTCTCTCTCTCTCTCTCTCTCTCTCTCTCTCTCTCTCTCTCTCTCTCTCTCTCTCTCTCTCTCTCTCTCTCTCTCTCTCTCTCTCTCGTGTATGTAAGTGCACCAGCAATGGGTCTTAAATCCTACACTGTCTTCCTCTCCGTTCACGCACTCCTTCGTCCATATTCCACCACGCACCCACCACAGTGTT
>NC_136959.1:9164258-9269258 GCF_032717465.1 Coenobita brevimanus
AAGACTAGGTAGGTGGCTCCCCTCACATATCACCCTGGCCTGAAATGGGGGAAACGAAAAAAGGGGCAATGTCGGGTAAAAAACACTTTAACCTCAAATATCATGGTGATAAATGCGAGATGAAACCACACCACTACCTATGTAGGTAGGGGGTAGGGTGGATTGAAGGTATAGGGAAGGACACCTCCAAAGCTCTTATCATAACAAAATAGCAAATAAATAAATCGACGAACGGGGAAATTTACCCGACGTCAGCATTCTAGGGTTAAGAAATAAAAAACACTTAAAACCGACAGATATATAAGGCCAAATACAGACACACACATACACCACACATACAGACACATACACACACACATGCATACACAAAAACGAGCAAACGCACACACACACAGGCACACACACGAGTATACACATACATGGGTATGCACACACACACACACACACACACACACACACACACACACACACACACACACACACAGGTGTGTGTATGAGCACGCACACAATCTCAAGCACTTGCAAGGACAAGCACACGCACAAAAGAGCACTCCTCCTAGCCCCCACACTCAATGTCTCTAAAAAAATGGACACAAAGTCTAATGAGTCATCAGTGAAGCCGTGGATATTATCGGTCACACCACAAATACGTAACGTTGCAGATGCGCAGTATAATGCCCAAAGGGAGACACATATACAACATTATCCTTACATAGGAGGCACAGAAGCCACACCGGCCAACACTGGTAGATAACTGGGTCTGGATAGTGACGGCCCATCATCGAAACCAACGCTCCCTCTAATGGCTTCTTTTTTCCTCTATCATGGTGTACATGCCTTGCTTGACTTGTTTTGTTCATCATTGTTTCTCTCTCTCTCTCTCTCTCTCTCTCTCTCTCTCTCTCTCTCTCTCTCTCTCTCTCTCTCCAGGAAATAGACCATTAGAGAATAACTTTTATTCTTTGTGTCCCTGTTAATTAACGACCCGTCCTCCCAGCCACAACACGCCACCCTCCCTCATATACTCCCCCACCTTGCCCCTCCATCTTGTTCTTGGTCTGTCTCAAAGGTATGAATTACATCACAAAGCCAAAGCAAGCAAGTCACTGGCCATCGCAACCATTGAACATATGCAGGAGGAGGCAAATATTTAACCCTCTCATGTTGGGCACAACTCTAGTATTCGGTTCATGGCCATCGCTATCACTGAACATGTGCAGGAGGAGGCAAATATTTAACCCTTTAATGATCGGGGGTGTATGAATTAATTGATGAAATGTTGAAGGCCACAGGAGAATTATATATATATATATATATATACTGTATATATATATATATATATATATATATATATATATATATATATATATATATATATATATATAAGGAGCGATGAAGTGCTACTAATAGCACTCTTAACCTCCAACTGGTCGGCACAACTCTAATATTGTGTTCCAGCAGATTTTAGACGATTTCATTCAAGTAAGGTGAGTCACAGGTGCCTGAATGCTGAAACGCAACAAAATAATGATTCCCACCAGGAATGACGTCTGCGAAGTACCTGTACAGACTGACACATGCAATCCGATGTAGAGTGCAACAGTAGAGAAATGAAAGATAAGGTTTATCGATTGACAGTGTGTAAAAAAAGAAAAATATATTCTTCCAAAAACTAAGACGACTAATTATATATCCCGAAGAAAAGACACGAAAATAGACAACGGAAGGAAGGAGACAGACAGAAACCACTACAGCCAACACAGGTTGATATCTGGGTTTGATGAGTGTGGCTCGCGATCAAAAAATGTTTTCTTATATGGATTTCTGTTATATTTTTATTATTTCACGCCATCAACAGTTAAAGGGACTCTATCTGGTTTCTTTGATTCTGTTCCCCCCCCCTCTCTCTCTCTCTCTCTCTCCTTTATCCTCTCCGTTCACGCACACCTTCATGTGCCTCCAATGCACTCAAATTGCGCGGATATTTACTGTCCACAACAACCTACGCACGCATTGAAAAAATGAGCTTCATTTACACAAGAACAAACACATTCTCCCCCCTCCTCTCTCTCTCTCTCTCTCTCTTATAACTGGAGTAGCACTGGGTCTTATACCGTACACTGTCTTTCTCTTTCCTCACGAAGTCCTTCACCCACTTCTCAGCACACACACACTTGCAGAACACACACTCTCTTCACCAGCCTGCGCTAGGAATTCAGACGTTACACACACAATCATCACGCACTGAACTCTCATCTAAACACACAGTACATACTTACCAACACTCCCACTAAAAGATGAACTTATTACACACACACACACACACACACACACACACACACACATAACAATGCGCTCCCTCCACACGCACCTTTACACACGCACTTTTTAAAAACTCACTCTAATCCTACGCATACTCACATATATTCTCCAATAACACAGGTACCTCATCCTCAGACTTCCTCTCCTCCTTCTCCCACAAATAAGCACCACAGCCACCCAGGAACACAACCACACTAACATATCCTAACAACAAATAGGTCAGAGTGGAGAAAATCGTTAAACATCTGTGTCATTCTGAGGATGCTGGATAATGATTCTGATGATGTTGAGGATGATGTTGCCGATAACGACATCGACGTCGACGATAAAGGTGATGGTGATAATGATGATGATGAATTACAAGCACATTAAACAGAAGCCTGACGGCCAAACCGTAGGAGGGGCCTGATCAGTGACATAGATACAGGTTTCGATTCCTTAAAACTCCAAATTTTTTTTTTTTTTATTAAAGGTATATTTATTATATATTTTGTTTAGTATTTACACTTCTCTCTCGGTGAAGGTAATTCTCGTTAATCTCTTATATATTTAGTTTAGTTATAAGTCATACGAAGCAGAATGGGAACATCTTCGGCCACGCGTCTTATTCCACTGCAAAATTGAGCACCTCTCTCGCTCTCTCTCTCTCTCTCTCTCTCTCTCTCTCTCTCTCTCTCTAATTGCACTAGCAATGGGTCAAGTTGCTTCCATTGTTCACGCACTCCTTCATCCATTTCGCAGCAAGCACACACAATGCGCAGGTACTTTCCAATAACCTACACCCAGAATCGATACATTACACACGCTCTCCCCATGCACTGAATTTGCACACACACACACACACACACACACACACACACACACACACACACACACACAAACAATAATTCTCTTTCTCTCTCTCTCTCTCTCTGTTGTTCACCTAAGTGCGCGTAAACACGTATGCTCGAAGGAGTGCTGGCAATATGCAAGCAACACAGTAACGAACAAGCTGCAAACATGTTGGGAACAGCAGCGCCCAGATGATGTTGGCAACATCATGATGAAGTATCAGCTGCCTGGTATGGACACACTTATCCCATCGCCTCTGCTGCCAGTGTTCGAAGATGGGCTGAAGCAAGTTAGCATACTGCTGCAAACATATACCAAACGTGTTGCCAGCCGTGTTGTTAGTATGTGTTAGAGGGCCCGTGTGGACTCGCATTAATACTGAGTCACAGGAGCCACAAGGTCTTAATACTGGTACCATGAACCGTCAGATGGTAGGAACAAAGACACTGTTTCATTGCAACTGACGCCAGACGATTTTATTCAGGTGAGAGTGGGTCATAGGAGCCTGAGTGTGTTAATAACTACCATTAGCGAGTTAATGCTTCAGTGATCTGTATCCTTACTAATACTCTCTCTCTCTCTCTCTCTCTCTCTCTCTCTCTCGCAGATGAACTAAATTGCCTGGCCTCACCTGCAGTACTAAAGTTATCCTGATCATGAGACAGTTAATGGTGACAGTATTGACACCTTCAGCTTCATACCACTCACTCTCACAGCAATAACACTGTTGTTGAAAATATACACTGGTTGTGATGGCCAACGAGTTATTTATATAGTACACGTTACCAAGACTACTTCTGAGCATGGAGCTGGGTTCCTTTAACTTTGGAATGGATAGGTAGATGGATAGGTAGGCAAACTGATGGACAGATAGAGCGATACATAGGCAGATAGATGTATATAGATAAATTGTAGAATTTCATACACATCCCTGAAGATTTATCAGAATAATAGATACTGTAATTCAGTATATAAACAGAGAGACAAAGAGAAATAGACAGGCGGATAAAAAAGCAGATGGAAGGATTATTGTTTGATACAGAAACTGGCAGAGATACAGACAATAACAAAACAGGGAGATGGTCAAACAAACAGATCAACTGACAGGCAGGCAAACAACGGACAAGGAACGTCAACCATGACTAAACAAAGAGATACACAGATAAACCGAAGGTAGAACAGCCAACAGTGGTAGATAAACCGAAGGTAGAACAGCCAACAGTGGTAGATAAACCGAAGGTAGAACAGCCATTAGTGGTAAATACAGAACAGAAGCGACAACAGCCAATAGTGGTAGATAAACAGAAGCGACAACAGCCAATAGTGGTAGATAAACAGAAGCGACAACAGCCAATAGTGGTAGATAACCAGAAGCGACAACAGCCAATAGTGGTAGATAAACAGAAGCGACAACAGTCAACAGTGAGAGATAAAATGCAGCGACAACAGCTAAAAGTGGAAGATAAACAGAAGCGACACCAATCATCAGTGGTAGATAAACAAGAGCGACAACAGCTAAAAGTGGAAGATAAACAGAAGCAACAACAGCCAACAGTGGTGGATAAACAGAAGCAACAACAGCCAACAGTGGTAGATAAATAGAAGCAACAACAGCCAACAGTGCAAGATAAACAGAAGCAACAACAGCCAACAGTGCAAGATAAACAGAAGCAACAACAGCCAACAGTGGTAGATAAATAGAAGCAACAACAGCCAACAGTGGTTGATAAACAGAAGCAACAACAGCCAACAGTGGTAGATAAACAGAAGCAACAACAGCCAACAGTGGTACATAAACAGAAGCAACAACAGCCATCAGTGATAGGTAACTGGGTCAGGTTACTGAGCACCCGGGATCCAACCTTAACGGGACTCAGCAGCTTCTTTTTATGAACAGTTTAACAGTCTCTCTCTCTCTCTCTCTCTCTCTCTCTCTCTCTCTCTCTCTCTCATACAGAAATCAATTCATACCTGTAAACTGTGGAACATTTGTCCATCATACATGGTGAACTTTTATATTATTCGTTCCTTTAATACATGGATACATGGGATACAGACCTTTTTAGGCGGGAACCGTAGGACAATTAAGGTAGCTGGGTGGCAGCCCAGAGATGGAGTGAGAGGAAGAGGCTGGCAGAGACCCTGTTGGAAAGAAGAAACCTGCAAACATTATTGCATTGCCATGGAACTAACTTACAGTTAATAAGGTGGAGCTGAGAAAGTTTGGAATGCTGATAATAATGATGATGACGATGATGGTATTGATGAGATGATGATGATGATGACAGAGAGGTGTAGTTGTGTTTTCAAGTGGCCGTCATGGATGAATTAAGTGACAGAGAGAAGAGACAGATAAACATAAGGCCAAACAGACCGACAGACGGATAAAAGATATGGAGATGGATATGTTGATAGAGACGTATGTCTACGCAGAGAGACAAAAAGTACAATGAGGACATAATCGAGACATACAATATTATCATACGAGACGAACAGAATCACTGTTCTTAATAATGGGATGGATAGAGAAAATGAAAGAGATACAGATACAGTTAAAGATTATATTTTCTATACATCTATCTGGCAGAATCACTGTTTAGCATATTGGCATGAGCACACAGAAGGACAGAGATATACACACAGTAGATTATCATTATTTTCCATACATATATCTGGCAGAAACTCCTACAGCCAACACAGGTGGATATCTGGGTGTGGACAGCGACGGCCCGGGATCGAACCCTGAGTAGAGGGTTTCTTTTTCCGTATCAAACTTGGGTTCAAAATTAGGTTCACGTGTGTGAGTGTGTGTTCCTCGTTTTTGTATGTCAGTCTCTCTCTCTCTCTCTCTCTCTCTCTCTAACATAAGGGTAATAATTTCCTCTAGCTTACGTAACTAAAAATTCTAAGTCTGTTTATAGATCCATATGCCTGTTTATCCATCTATCAGTATATCGATCTACTTCCTTACCTGCCTACCTAACAACATACTGTCTACATATATACCTACCTACCTACCTACTTAACAATCTGTTAATCTGTTTAGTTACACTCATGATTACTAATCTCTGACCAGGGTCGCGTGGCGGGCAGTGTTATGACCACACACGAGCCACTCATTCGAACACAGCCTCCGCACTAGTGGGCGGGGCAAAGAACTGTAAACCGGTGATCTGAAGCGCACTACTCCTCATATCATTGATATTACCATATTCTTATGGGTTCTCCTCCATTATATAATAATCTGTGTTTATTGACAGGGACCGATATTTCTTCGATCAGTCTGCAATTTAGCAGTTTCCAAGAAGTAAAAAAAAAAAACATGCGCCACTAAATGTGGGTATTGGCATCATATATACCGTAATAATTATTTATGAATTAACGGCATTAACTGGCACACATTTTGACCGGAGGGGGCATGCAGCTAAGACGTCGCGTAGGAATAGGGCAACCATTCCCACTGGATGGCAACGCCATAGATATTTATACAAGAATAGACGCAGCATCGCCCATTCTTCAGTAAAGCGGCTATGCGTCTGCGAGGCCGCCATCTTGGAGCGGTCAAGCATGTAATAGTGTTTTTTTTTTTTTTAAGAGCTAATTCAGATTATGAAAATGAATGTTGTTGTGGTGGAGGTGGTGATGGTGGTTATTGTTCTGGTGGTGATGATGGTGGTTATTGTAGTGGTAGTGGTGGTGGTTGTTGTTGTTGTTGTTGTGGTGGTGGTGGTGATGGTGGTTTTTGTTGTTGTTGTTGTTGTTGTTGTGGTGGTGGTGATGGTGGTTTTTGTTGTTGTTGTGGTGGTGGTGGTGGTAATGGTGGTTTTTGTTGTTGTTGTGGCGGTGGTGGTGATGGTGGTTTTTGTTGTTGTTGTTGTTGTGGTGGTGGTTATTATGTTGGTGGTGGTGGTGGTGGTGATGGTGGTTTTTGTTGTTGTTGTGGTGGTGGTGGTGGTAATGGTGGTTTTTGTTGTTGTTGTTGTGGTGGTGGTGATGGTGGTTTTTGTTGTTGTGGTGGTGGTTATTATGTTGGTGGTGGTGGTGGTTGTTGTGTTAATTGTGGTTGTTGTTGTGTTAGTGGTGATTGTTGTGGTGGTGGTTGTCGTGGTGGTGGTTGTTGTGGTGGTGGCTGTTGTGGTGGTGGCTGTTGTGATGGTGGTTATAATGGTGGCTGTTGTGATGGTGACTGGTTGTTGTTGCAATTGTGGTGGTTGTGGTGGCGGTGGATGTTGTGGTGGCGGTGGATGTTGTGGTGGTGGTTGTTGTGGTGGTCATTGTTGTGATGGTGATTATAGTTGCTGCTGTTGTTGTTGTGGTGGTGATGGTTGTGGTGATGGTTGTAGTGGTGGTAGTGGTTGTTGTGATGATGTTTTTTATGGTTGTTGTCGTTGTTGCTGTTGTAGTGGTGGTGGTGGTGGTGGTTGTTGTTCTTGTGGTGGGGGTGGTTGTGGTTGTGCTGGTTATTGTTGTTGTTGTTTTTGTTATGGTGGTGGTGGTTGTGGTTGTGATGGTTATTGTTGTTGTTGTTGTTATGGTGGTGGTGGTTGTTGTGTTGGTGGTTGTTGCATTGGTGGTGGTGGTGCTTGTTGTTGTGGTGGTTGTTGTCGCTGTTGGTGTTGTTGTTGTTGTGGTGGTGGTGGTGGTTGTTGTTGTGGTGGTGGTGGTTGTGGTTGTGTTGGCTGTTGTTGTTATGGTGCTGGTTATTGTTGTGGTGATTGTTATTGTGGTGGTTGATGTTGTGATTGTTACTGTGGTGGTTGATGTTGTGATTGTTATTGTGGTGGTTGATGTTGTGATTGTTATTGTGGTGGTTGATGTTGTGATTGTTATTGTGGTGGTTGATGTTGTGATTGTTATTGTGGTGGTTGATGTTGTGATTGTTATTGTGGTGGTTGATGTTGTGATTGTTATTGTGGTGGTTGATGTTGTGATTGTTATCGTGGTGGTTGATGTTGTGTTGGTGGTGGTTGTTGTGGTGGTGGTTATTGTGGCGATTGTTGTTGCGGTTGTTGCTGTGGTGGTTATTGTCGTTGTTGTTGTTGTGATGGTGGTTGTTGTTGTGATGGTTGTTGTTGTTGTAGTGGGTGTTGTAGTGATGGTGGTTGTTGTGATGGTGGTGTTTTTTTTGTGGCTGTTGTTGTGGTGGTGGTTATTGTTGTGGTTGTTGTGATGGTGGTAGTGGTGGTGCTGATTGTTGTTGTTGTGGTGGCTTTTGTTGTGGTGGTGGTTGTTGTAGTGATGGTGGTTGCTGTGGTGGTGTTGGTTTTTGTGGTTGTTGTTGTGATGGTGTTGGTTGATGTGCTGGTGGTTGTGGTGATGGTGGTGATTGTTGTTGTGATGGTGGTAGTTGTTGTTGTGATGGTGGTGGTTGTTTTTGTGATGGTGGTAGTTGTTGTTGTGATGGTGGTGGTTGTTTTTGTGATTGTGGAGGTTCCTATTGTGGTGGTGATTGTTGTTGTGGTGGTGGATGTGGATGTTGTTGCGGTTGTGGTGGTGGTGGTGGTTGTGGTGGTGGATGTGGTGCTGGTGGTAGTGGTTGTTGTTGTGGTGGTGGTGGTGGTAATGGTGGCAGTGGTGGTTGTGGTGGTGGCTGTTATTGTGGTGGCTGTTGTTGTGGTGGTAATGGTTGTGGTTCCTGATCTGAAATGTGAACTCGGTGGACTACAGGCCTAAATTTCCCTTCTGCAACCCATCATCCTCCTTTCAAAGGATAGAGAAGCATCTGAGGGACGTTTGCATAACCAGACAGTTGAGCCGCTCGTGTTATCGGTGTCACCATAGATATATTCCGACTCTTTCTACACCCAAAAGCAGCGCAGTGCTGTTGCATTTCTAGGTAAATAGTGGTCAGCTTTGATCATCGTCAGGAACACGACATCGTCTGCCTCGACCGTTCCAAGATGACGGCCGCGCAGACGCATCTAAAGTAGTGTCATGCGGCATCTAGGCTTATTTATATCTATGGGCTACGGGGCCTGTTATCACTAAAGAAAAACATTCAGTTCAAAGTAGTAGTAATAGTAAATTTTTGTCAACGGTATAGGTATTATAAAGCATTCTTACTTAGATATGTTGCGTGAATGCCGGCTGCTGTGGCAACTAGGTTAAAGGCTCGCCTCAAGAAATAGGTCAGTGAAATAATAAACATTTTAATAAAACAGTGTTTGAAATTCAAATATCACGCACTCATTATAGACTAAAAGTAACAGCTATGACCAAATTGGTCTATTTCTTACCATGCATAAATTAGTTGAGAAAGTAATATAATATGTGAAACAAAAGTGCTTCAGTGATGCTTAGAAAATTGTTCATTGAAGCACTAAACCTATCTGAAACGATGGTGGAGTGAGTCTGACTGTGTAGCCTATACCTTGCCACGACTTTGGCTAACTCTCTGGTCAGAGATTAGTGATCACGAGTGTACCTATCTGCTTATGTATCAGACTATTAAAGCATCTGCTCACACAGGCAGAAAGACGATATCTGGGCGTTTAAAATGAGAAGTGTAAATGTCGGGGGTTGGGTTGTGAAAGGTGGATCGAGAAGACCTGGGGCGAGGTAATAGAGGGTGGCCTCTGGGATAAGGGACTGGAAAAGGAGGCAGACAGAGATCGAGCAGCCTTGAGGGCCGCCAGTTGGTAACCAAGGAAGACGCATGCAATCATGTTGAAGCCTTAGACGAGATACAATAATACCTCTAGCAAAGGTAAAGGCAGACGAAAAACACAGGGTTGGTGTTTGGGTGGGTGGTGTGAAAAAAGTTAACTGCGGAGAGAGTGTTATTACTGTTATCAGAAACCCCTTCATGATCGGAAAAACTCTTATTCTGTTTTTGTTATACGTATATGAAATATTTTAACTGGTAATGAGTCTCATATTGTTAATAATTTACACATTTACCGTCCTATGGTTGTGACACTCTTGTATTTTATTGACCAAAATGTCAGACGATGTTTTTCAGTTGACAGCGAGTCATATTTGCCTGAATGGAAAGACACGACCAAATATACCCGTCCGCGATGATCACTAGGAAAGACACACTAAATGCATGCACTGGTCTTGGTAGGATGGATAATATTAAAAACGTTTTGTCAATCAATCCTTGGATATTCTATCCATCTAT
Organism: Coenobita brevimanus; assembly: GCF_032717465.1. NCBI lineage: Eukaryota > Metazoa > Arthropoda > Malacostraca > Decapoda > Coenobitidae > Coenobita > Coenobita brevimanus. The sequence continues at coordinate 9,174,535 of NC_136959.1, forward strand.
CTGTCAATATCCAGACACCTTAATACGGTAACCAATGGCCACAAATATATCGTCTGCATTTCTCCTCTCCAATTTACCTGCCTGTCCTATGTTTTGCTCCCTCCCCCTCATTCGGGTCATCTTAACCTCATCGACTTACCTTTAATCTCCCCCATCCCCCTCTCATCCCAGCCTCACATGCACTCTCCTAATCAGACTCTTATTCTCCATTATTCTCCATATCTTTGATATCTTTTTAAGTATTTCTCTTCACTCCATTAATCACATCCACATCATAACTACAACACTCCTTTAACTCATTTCTCTGTCATTCTCTGAAAATGCACATACTCCTTTCAGATACCTTACTTCCACTGCCTTCACTCTTGACTTGTGTCCTTCCAACAGTGTCCAGTATTTGCTTCCGTTCACTAGAGCGGGGATCACCGTACTGTCATACATTGGCATTACTACTTCCATGCTCAAATCACTATTCCTTAACACTGCTTTCTGTGAAACAGCAACCTTTCTTTCCTGGTGAACCCTTTCAAGTACTTAATTCTCTGAACTTCCATACTTACTCATCACTGAGTAAGTGAATGTACTCACATTATCCATTTGTTCACCATCCAGTATCACTCTGCATACTGTGATTTCATTATTCTCGTGGAGTGATTAATACGCAGATGTTCAAACAGAGGGCAGATAAGTAAGTATATGACCTAGTGCAAGGACACATAAATACGTAAGTAAGTGAGCTGTTAGGCAGAAACCGTAACAGCCAACACAGGTATATAACTGGGTCTGGTTAGGTAGGCCCAGGATTGAACCAGCAGGCGCTGAGGCTTTCTTTTAAATTCATTCCACAATGTCCCTTGGCTTTTTTGGCACCATAATCCCTCTCTCTCTCTCTCTCTCTCTCTCTCTCTCTCCCTCTCTCTGTCCAAGGTAGAAATCACAGCAGCAAGCAAGTCACTGGCCATCGACACATATGCACAACCAGGCTAATATTTAACCCTCTAACGCTACACCCAAATCTACTATTCTGTTCCAGCTAACGCCTCACCATTTTATTAACCTGAGAGTAACTGCTTCACTATTACCTTACAATTAAATCCGGCAATAAAATACTCTTGTACTAGCAGCAATAAAATTACAAATACCTCACCGTAATGAAGGCCACAGGAACCGCAGTCGTCAGTGAGAACCAGATATCGAGCCCCATTCCGGAATACTGTTACAATTTCTATAGGATAACAGATTCTCTTCATAGTGAGCTATTGGTTCAGTGACTTGACTTCATATTTTTCAATTTCAGCCTCTTGTGACTCACTCTTAGTTGAATAAAATCGTCTGGCGTAAGCTGGAATATAAGACAAGAGTTATGCTGTTATGAGAGAGTTAACTGTGACAGTAGTAACGCTCACAGACTATAAGACTAGAGTTATCCTGTTGATGAGAGAGTTAACTGTGACATTAGTAACGCTCACAAACTATCATATACTCTCAGACAAATAAAATAATCTCTCGTTAGCTGGATTGATACTGAAGATGTGTATATCTTATGGAGCTGATAATTCTTATCAGTTAAAGAAGACTTCACCTTTGGAGACAGTAGATGGAAAGATAGATAGACAATTAGATTCACTGATGGAGCGATGGACAGATATATTAAATAACACATATATTCTGAATACATAGACAGATACATGGGTAGGGAAATATTTAGATTAAGACACACAGACCAACAAATACGTTGACAGATATTGAGATAGATAATCACACACACACACACACACACACACACACACACACACACACACACACACACACACACACACATATTCTCATCTTTTATCCATTCAACGTGACCAAACCATCGCAATCTATCCCTTCTCATCTCTTCACTAATACATTTAAGTCCCATCCTTCTTCTGAACTCTTCAGTTTCAACATTCATGGGCCTTTTAGTTAAGGACGTTCTAACTATCCATCTAATCATTATCATTATCTGTATGTCTGAGCCAACAATTATCCTCTACCTTTACAGAGCAGGTGTCATATACCAAGCAGCACTATACTCCTAAATCACGCTGCATACAAGGAACCCTTAGCACGGAGGGAGAGACCTCTCACTTTCAAGTGAGTCAACAAAAGTTCCCTGAATTTTCTTTCAACCACCCCTTACTTAGCCACAGAGCTAGGTCCAGCCTAATCTCCAGAACATGACATGTCCTCCAAATAATAAATGTCTCCCACACAATCAACAGACTCTCCAACAGGATCAGTCCATTCCCACCTTTAGGTCTCGGCATGCTCTCCCCTACACATAACACACACACAAACTAACATTCTTTCACAATCTGCTTTCAACACCACTACATCTCTTATGCACCCATTTATCATAAAGCACCACATCCATGTGGCAAACTGAACATGGTCACACTCCTTCTACATTGATATCACCACCACAAGCCCTAGGTATCATCACTTTTGTTTTTATTCGTGTTTACTTGCAAACCCTTGTGCTTTCTTCCATCTCTCCATTTCCCAGATCTAAACTCCGCCTCCCTCTCATTCTCCGCGATCAATACCAAGTCATTAACACGTCACCAATGGGGGTCCACTTATGAAGTCACGAGAGAGAGCGTCAAGCACCATGTCAAACAATAAGAGGCTTAAGACTGAGCCCTGATTCACGCCGATATCTACGTAGAACTCATCACTCAAATCACCATTCACCCTCACCGGAGTGCGGGCATCCACATGCATAGTCAATAACCAGTCTATTTCACACACTCCTCGATCCTAAACTTTATCATTGCCCACTTCACCACCTCCCTAGGGACTCTGTCACGGGCCTTCTCCAAATCAATAGAAAAAAACATATATAAATTCATACACGCATACATAAATAGATAAATTAATGGACTGATTTAGTGGCTGACTGATTGATGGACTAATAGAAGATATAGATAGATGAACAGATAGATATTTAGACAGATAGACAGACAGATTAAATTAGTGAAAGACTTCTTGATTAATTGCTTCATTTTGGTCACGCGTGTGGAACAGAAGCCACAGCAGCCAACATAGGTAGATAACTAGGTCTGGTGAGTGAGGCCAAGGATCCATACCATGTCGCCCATTTCGGTTTCTTTTTTATATTTTGTTATAAAATTTTTTTTTTTTAGTTTAGTTTTGGACTGTCTTTCATTTTGTTAGATTCTTTCTATAATCCTCTCTCCCTCTCTCTCTCTCTCTCTCTCTCTGTAAATGCATTACCAATGGGTCAAGTTCACTACATTGTTCACGAACTCCTTCATCCATTTCACAGCACACACTCACACTTATAATGCACACTCACTCTTCAGTAACCTACACCCGAACTCTAACATTAATCATGCACTCCAGATGCACTCAATTTGTACTCAGACACGCAAAATAAAAATGACTAAAACATGCATGAAAACCAAACACACACACACACACACACACACACACACACACACACACACACACACATTTGAGCGATGAGTTCCCTCTTCAAGCTCTTACGAACACTAACTTCAAAAACTCACTATACTCTGTACCATGTAAAACTCAATATAAGTCCCACCCACTCGGTGAAGACAGGTGGAGCCTTGACCTTTCCTTAGTGATCAGTGGCTGACCATGTTCGGTTAAAAAGGCGTACAAAACAGTTCTCCACGCTAAATTCGCCTTTATCGACCGCTGGGAAGCTGTTGTGGGACAGGCTTGGATATCCCGTGAGATCAATATTATTTCACACCTGACCTCTCTCTCTCTCTCTCTGTATATATATATATATATATATATATATATATATATATATATATATATATATATATATATATATATATATATATATATATAATTAGTTCCAGCACTGTTTGCTCTATAATGGAAGGCAAGTGGAGCAAGTTGTCAAGGGAGAAGATGATTAGCGGATTACTGTACTGGAGTGGGTGGAATATGACACCATTAAAGGCTGCTTTTCGGAGAGCTGATAATTGCACAAGGAGCAGCTGACATCTTGCTCTCTGATGATGAGGGTGTGCAGGAAGGCTTAAAAGCAGCAAATTTCCCGTACAGAACACACTTGCACGCTGGCATCGACAGAGGAGTTCTGTTCGCATTGTTGCATCTGTACCCTGTATTTTTTTAAGGTACTGATGGGCCATCTCCAAACGTGTCTGACGAGAACTGGAAAAAATGTATCAGCCACACGAAGAAAATAGAGGAAGAATACAGGAAAAAGGATATTGCTGCTGAACATTTGTTTGATAGCTTCGTCATCACTCTGAGTGACTGACGACAGCAGTGAAGATGATGACTGAAACACACACACACACACACACACACACACACACACTCCCTCTCTCTCTCTCTCTCTCTCTCTCTCTCTCGTTACATGATGCATTTACCCTTTTTCGGACTTCCCTTCATCGCAAGCAAATTTTGAATATGTATTTATGCTTTAGGGTTACTGTAAAGTATTATTAGGTTGATTTAAGTTAATTCAATACAAACATTATTCTGCATTCGTAAATTTTACGCACAATTCATCTGAATAAACCGATATCCATGCTACTAATATTGTTTCTTTAATATCATTAGAGAGAGAGAGAGAGAGAGAGAGAGAGAGAGAGAGAGAGAGAGAGAGAGAGAGAGAGAGAGAGAGAGAGAGAGAGAGAGAGAGAGAGATCATTATTATCTCCTGAGGGACCGCTGGCCTTGCCTTGGGCAGTTCAAGTCAGGTAGAGAGCATAAAGGTGAGGAACTGAGTTTTGGTTTAGTTGGAGGCTGACCACTTACCCCGCCCATCAGTACCGGATGTCCAATAGCACTTGTCTACGGGAAGAAATGTCTCTACCTGTCTTCACCGAGTGGGAGAGGCTTATATTGAGTTTTATATGGTACAGAGTATAGTAACCTACACATACACCCACAAACCCATACCCACAAACTAACTCTCGCAAGCACACCCACACGAACACCCCCACACCCACCCACACACATAACAGTGCTTTAACCACACACACACACACACACACACACACACACACACACACACACACACACACACATCAACAATACACTCCCTCCTCATGCACCTTGACAAACGCACTTTTCAAAATTCACTCTAATCCTACGCACACTCACATCTACATTCCAATAACATAGTTACCTCGTTCTCAGACTTCCTCTCCTCCTTCTCTCACAAATAACCACCACTGCCACCTAGGACCACAGCCACACTAAGATAACCTAACAACAAATAGGTCAGAAAGGAGAACGCTGGCACAGATCTCTGTCGTGCAGTGGTACAGTACAGGTTGATGATGATGATGATGATGATGAATTGCGGTTAAGGTAAAAAGAGGCCTCACGGGCAGAGTGGAAGAGTGTCTGGATCTGCGACAAAGATTCAGGTTTCAATTCAACGGTACCCCCTTAGGTTTCTTTTGTTTTCATTATTTTTGTCTTTTATTTTTCCATTAAGAACTCTAAGACCTCCAAAAAAATAATACGGGATCGTTTTAGTAGCTTTTTTCCTTGTTGTGCCATTAATGTTGTCGTTATGAGCTAATTACTTAATAATTATATCACACACACACACACACACACACACACATACAGCTTATAAAAAAAATGCAAGAAATCCTCAAGGTTGCAATACACTGGAAAACATGCGAATATATCTAATACATTATTATAGGCAGCCATGCTTCCCCCCAAAAATGTTTTCCTTCAACAGAATATAAATATGAATAAAAATTGCCCTAGAGCAGTTCCACCAACTCTGTCAGTAGATCCGCCACGCTCATCAGCCAGTGCCTGAACCCAGGATAAGTTATTTATCCTCCCACAGGGACTTAATATAATGGTCTACCTTATGACCGTATAAGTGGAACAGCCGTGGTGCTGGGCAAGAATTAATCCAATATAAATATATATCTAATGCATTTCATCTGCTGCAGTTTTTAGGTCAAATTTTCCCTCATGTTGCATGTTCTGTTTATGAAATGGATAAGTATTGCACCCTGTATATTGCCAGGTAGTAAACGGAACGCCTGTGGCCCAAACAGATTAACGTGGAGCCTCTCTCTCTCTCTCTCTCTCTGGAATGGCATTCTGGCAAGATTTTACACAGAGGTGTAAAATTCATAATTTCACGGTTTATCTTAACCCGTCACGTCCCGAGGTTTTCCGCACCTCCGACATCCCCCAGTCCCGAGCCTTTTTGGAATTTTTTTTTTTTTTTTGGCTAAAACTTCCGCTTAGGTCGAGAAACGAAGGAAAATCACAAAGAAAGTGGTTCCCGCTGTCTAGAAGTGGTCCATTCAGGTGAGGTCCCCTGAGCCAGGTGTCGTGTTCTGTAATGGACGTGATATGCGCTCACGTTTTCTACGGTAAGGAATACTGGGAGAAACAACACACAACACCTCCATATTTATTGACTTTGAACTAATAAACAATAACAGTAACAATATAATGGATTTCAGACACATATATATGAAAAATAAGCATTGTACCATCGCGCGAGCATAGCGAGTTTGGTCCGAGTCGTAACATGCTATATGCTAAGTGTCTTGTATCAGTCAACCTATCATTTTTTCTACTTGTATACTTCTGTTTCAATGACATTTTACCAATTACAACTGTTTGTAAATGTTTTCAGATGTTTTCATTCATTATGATGACATGCAGCATAAGTATAGCTCACATCAGCTTAGTAAGCACGCTCGCTATGACTCGTATTTCAACATACCAAATTGTTTTATCACTTTCCAATTATTTTTCCCTTTACATAGAACCTTTCCTCCATCACTGTAAATGTTTTCAATTATTTTCATTCATTACGAGGGCATTTAGCGATATGCTAGCGCATATTCACGTAGCAACCACGATCTCAAACACTCGTGTTTCATCATCTACTTTATTTATTCACTCCAATTATAATTTCCTACTTACATTACACACGTTTACACCCCTATACTGCACTGTACATACTTACTGGCATTATTTATTCAAGTGAGCGTGAGAATATCGCATGAAAATACCCTCGCAATGAATGTTTCGACCAACATAATACTCACACACTTATATACTAATTCTTCACATATATTACATACTATACTACTTGCTGACTTTTATTTTCACTAATACGTGCCTTATTCATTCAACTGAGCGTCAAGAAATCGCATCTCTATACACACGCTATGAATATTTGACTTAGAATATATTTCAGCACTTACAATAATTTGAACTTATATTATACCCGTAAGCATTTGCAATAATAATAATTATATAATTACGGGCCGTATTTATTGCACTGAGCGACAGAATATCGCATCATAAAACCCTCGCTATGTAAGTTTCCACTTAGTGCATATTTATATACTTACATACAATTTTTGCACTTATGTTCTACCCGTATGCACTTTATACTAATATTTGGAGATCAACATGACTGATAATTTCACTGAGCGTCTGTCTGTCGCATTTACCTCATAATTTCTGCGTCCTTTCGCATTCACACCATATTAGAATTGCATCAACTTGTGATATTCACTGAAACATGGGTGAATACAGAGACCCACGACACACTGCACGCACTCATAGCGGGTGTCCTTCCTCTGTGTCGTGAGTCTCACCTGGGAATTACTGCACACGTGACACCTGCGTTGGGGCCTAGGTCTGTTTGGCTGGGGAGGGATAGGAGTGGGGAAATGGCGGCCGGATATTCTCAGGGGAGTTTGTGCAATAGGGGCAGTGCGGGTGCGATGTTGGGGCCTTTCAACAGCATACCGTGCAAAGATTTCTCTTGTGAGCTCCCTCACAAACCCTTTAAATGTTTCCTGAACTCCTGTTGTCATGGCGTGAAGGTGGTGGCAATTCAGAGCAGTGATATCTAGCAAGTGAAAGAACAGTTTCTTATACCACTTCATCGTGGTCCTGGCACTCTCTACCGTCGATATCATGGAGTCTGACTGGTCCACGAGGCGCATGTTTATATTATAATCCATGAAACACTCAGGTTTCCAAACACGACGCCTGTTCTCGCTACGGTAATCTACGGAATCAGTACGGTGCATCAAGGGGCGGTGAACCGTGGACAAGAGGCTTACTTCTCTGTTGTGGTTCCACACAGTAGCAAGGATGTTGTTGGCTTTGAAGAAGACAACCTCATTCCTTGCAAGTTTCCGCCCTACATTGGCCATGTGACGCCGGTTCACCTTCACGGTTCCACAGACTCACGTTTCATGCGTGTGAAGACAACGAGCGAGAAGAGGGCTAGTGTACCAATTGTCCAGGTAGACAACGTGACCACGATGAAGGTAGTCTTCTATCATCGTCTTTACCACTGCTCCCGACAGTCCAATACTTCGATCTTCTATTATGTCTGTCTGTGCACCGGTGTACAAGACTATGTCTTGCACGTATCCAGTCCTACAGTCGCACACAACAAAGATCTTGAACCCAAAACGGTGCCTTTTGCTGGGTATATACTGCCTAAATGAAATATTGCCTCTCCACAACACGAGACTCGTCTATGACGAGGTCTCTATAGGGATAGAATGAGGAACGAAAGGTTTGCCTGAGGTGATCAAAGATCAACCTAATTCGCCTCATTTTATCAGTGTTGTTTGCATTTTCAGGATCATGAGCATCACAGAAATGGAGGCGACTTAGAATTTGTTGAAACAGATTACGGCTCATCACTTGACCAAATATTGGGGTAAACATAACAGGGTCCCTAGTCCAGTAAGCAGGAATTCTATTCTTTCGTATAATACCCATCAAAAGGACCAGGGCAAAAAATAAGAACATTTCTGGAAGGGAGACAGGGTAATCATAGATGATAGAATGCCTACTCCTTGTTCCCAATCTTTCACTCTCTAGGCGCTGGGCGCTTGCAAACAGGTTGGTTTGGTATACAATCTGCTCCACAAATGCCTCACTGAAAAACAGATGGAAAAAATCCAGCCTGGTGGAATTACGGTGAATTCCTGGAGCAATGCAGCCAGATCGCCCCTGCTCAGTGAAGGGGTGAATGAGGGGAGAAAAATCACTCCCATCCTCCCAATTCCACGACACAAATCCCTCGTCCCCATCATCCCCATCACCGCCTTCGTCTGGGTGGGGAGGAGATCCTGGTTGGGGAGGTGGGGGAGAAGGAGTGTGGAGGGCTTCCCCACTGTCACTCCTCTTCCCTCTGCCTTTATCCTTTCCCTTTCCCTTACCCTTACGGCCTTGAGGAACATTAGGGGGCTGTGGGGATGAAATAGGGGAATATTGGGGAGCAGAAGACGTGCTGGGGAGTGGTTCCTCCCCACCTTCCCCTCCATGACAACACCACGTGCTTTCTCACGCACCCTAGCTCGACCATGTGTTAGGGGATATTAGGGAGCATAAGACGTGCTTGGGAATGGTTCCTCCCCACCTTCCCCCTCCCTCACAACCGCATGTGATAAGGAACGCACCCGCACTGGCCCACGTGATCCACTACGCCGCCTCACACTACGTAGGGAGAGCAATGACTCACTCACGTCACTCTCACTTTCCCTAATCCTCCCTGGACTTTCCATTTCACTCCCCACTCCCTCCACTTGACTTCCTAACTCCCCAAACAAAATGCAAGGCCCATACCTGCTCATACGACATGGTGTGCGCTCTGGGCCACGATGAGTTATCACCTCACGTCCATGCCACGTGGCAGCACGTCCCACGGCTCCGTCCTCGTCCTCGTCCTTGAATTCTGGTTCCAAATCACGTTGAGGATAGGGATAGGATGTTGCACGTGCCTTCTTTGCCTGCTGCCCCTTTCTAGCAGCACGGTAAGTCACATACTGCCGCTTCCTGGGAGACGGAACTTCCTCGTCACTGCTGGTGGTTTCTTCCTCCTCTGGCTGCACATAATCCTTGTCCATATCCTCGTCGTCCAGTGGGGAATCACTGTCGCCTGTAAAGGTGTCCAGGGCGACTTGAATTTCGCTGTCTGAGAGACCTCTCTTAGCCATGTCTGAGCAGGAACGTTGCTACCAGGTGAGTGGATGAGTGGTGGGCTAGCGCGGGTCGCGTGGGGTCGCTGAGTGTCCCCGCCTGGTGGCAGGTAGGGAAAGGTCATGCGAGGGTACGTACCGCAAATCAAGCGCGAATTTTGAAAATTGTCGAAATTTTGCACATTGCAATTGCACGACGTACCGGTACGTCGCCGGGACTGGCAAATGCAAATCGTTGCAACGTACCCATACGTTGACAGGACGTGGCGAGTTTATACCCTTCCACCTACCTTTCTATCTCTCGATCAATGAACTTGCATATGAATATATCTCCATGTCTCCACCTATCTAATCATGCTGCTCATACAAAAGGTGAGGCAGACAAAAAACCTTTTGTAAGTGTTCACGTGGGTTCTGAGCAAGGAGCCATGCAACCACAACACACCAGCCTCCCTCATATACGCTACTAACCCATATTGTACATCCACATTGTTATTGCTACCACCACTCCTCTGTGCCTGTCACTACTCGGACACAGTGAAACATAATACATAGATGAATAGATACATTTCATTGGTGAGATAAGCCAGACATACATATAAAAGCGCACCTCTAGTAGGCCTCTTCTATTCCAGGTAATGCCAGAAGATTTTATTCAGCAGAGTGGAAGTTAATGGTGCCTCAGTTTGTTAATATTGATATCAGGAACCCCTTCATGATGGGAACATATCTGTTAATCTGTTCCTGTTAAAAGTAGACGAAATATTTTAATTGATAATGGGCCTGAGAGTGTTAATACTTTACCCAGTAACCTTCCTATGGTGGTGACACTTTTTTATTGTATTTACAGATAATGTCACGATATTATTCAGCTGACAGTGAGTCTGTTCCTGTTAAACGTAGACGAAATATAATAACTTACAATGAGCCTGACGGTGCTAATACTTTACCCACTAACCTTTCTATGGTGGTGACACTGTTGTATTTTATTACAGGTAATGTCAGACGATTTTATTCAGCTGACAGTCAGTCAGAGGAGACTGAATGGAAGGACACGAGAAATAATACCAGCCCGCGATGATCACTAAGAAAAATACAGTAAACACACGCACTGAACCTTGACAGGATGGATAAATTAAATGATATTATTATATATCACTCTCTTGTAAATCTATCTATCTACGTATTTATAGCCTGACGCCTTAATCTCGCAAGGAATTACCACAGACAAATAGCCTGCATGACTCCCTCTCCTCTTCCATTTAGCTGCGCTTCCTGCAACTAGCACCCGCCTCTCTCTTACATCTCTCAGCTCAGTCTCTCCATCTCATCCTTGGTTCCCCTCACCCCCCTCTCCCCCCACCTCACTCACATGCACTTTCCTAGTCAGTTTCTCTTACTCTATCTTCACATGACCAAGCCATACCAGAGTATTTCTTTTACCTCGATAAGTCACTCCCATACTACAGTCATAAAGGCTCTTTATTTTGTCATTTCTTTGTCTGCCTCTCTATTTAAATACACATGCTCCTCTAAAATAACTCATTTAAACTGCCAACACTCTTGACTTGGTCTTTCCAACAGGGTCCAAGCTTTGCTTCCGTACATGACAGTGGGGATCACAGTACTGTCATACATTTGCTTCATTGCTTGTATGCTCTGATCTATATTCTTAATCAATGCATTCAGTGAACAAACAACTTTCCTTCTCTGGTTCACGCTTTGAAGAACTTTGTCCTCCGAACTTCATATTTACTCATCAGTATACCTAAGAATTTATATGTGCTCACGTTCTCCATTAGTTTTGCTCACCACGCACTTCCGCTCATCATACTGTTCCTTCAATCTTCTCAAGGAGAGATAATGCATAGATGCACAAACGAGATGCACAGACATACGAAAGAAAAACAAATACAGGTAAATATATGAGCAAATAAGCAGTTAGACAGAAACCACAACAGCCAACACAGTTAGAATACCAGGTCAGGTTAGTGAAGCCCACTATCGAACCATAAATGAACAGTGGTTCCTATTTATATTTCATAAAAATTTCATCCAACGGCTCTCTCTCTCTCTCTATCTCTCTTCACTGTATATAACTGCACTGCCAATAGGTCAGGTTCCTTTTACTGGGATCATCTCCGTTCAAGCATCTGTTCATTCATTTCTCGATACGCACACATTAACATACGAAATACTCATAACTAACATTCAGATTTCGTATATTACACTCCCTCTGCATCCACTCAACTTACAAGAACATACACTGCCTACAAACAAGAGTACTCGCTCTGAGAAACGACCAACAGACTTACAAGCATTAAGAAACGGTGAAGAATTAAACCATTTCACACACACACACACACACACACACACACACACACACACACACACACATCAACTATGCATTTCCTCCACACGCACCTTCACACACGCTCTTTTAGAAAACTCACACTAATCCTAGCACTCTCACATCTACTTTCCAATAACAACAAAGTTACCTCGTTCTCTTACTTCCTCTCCTCCTTCTGCCACAAATAACCACCACAGCCACCCAGGAACACAACCACACTAACATATCCTTACAACAAATAGGTCAGAGTGGAGAAAGCTGGCACAGATCTGTGTCATGCAGTGGAAGGATGCTGGATGATGATGATGATGATGATGATGATGATGATGCTTAACCCTTCCACCGTGGGGATAACTGGTTGTCACGGGGTTTTTATTAATAACAGGGTAATTTTGAAATAAATGCTTAAATATTATATAAATTGATAATAATATTCAATAATATTGAAGAGCAGAGACAATGATTGTCTTGCTACATCGACCAACGATTTCTTTACGCTGGCTTAGCACGATTCTCTGAGAACGAGAATTTATAAACTTTCTCAACAGTACACAGCAGAGACTAATTACTCACAATTGCTGAATTACTGTACTGTTAGCCTCTGGAGGAAGTTACATCACCCCTGACAATAAATAACTAATACTAATAATAATAACATCAGGTTCTTGCTGATGCATTAACTCCTGGCACAACGGATTTTAGGTTAATGCAACAAGACTGGTCTAAGTACCAGTTATGAAAGCAAACGTTTATGCAAGCTAGGAGCTATATGGAAAATAAGCTAAATTTGGAGAAATGAAACAAGATTTTACTTTACATTGAGCTCAAGAAAAAGAACTGTTAAATTTATTAATTACAAAAATAAATTTAACGTTACAATTCAAATCAAATTAAATGAGACGCACTCACTCACTCTCACAAAAGCTAAATACTTACGCCTAAAAAAAAAAACACCTTAACTAAGCTCTTAAAACTACAAAATACACAAAGGAAATACCAGTCGATGTATCACCCGAGGGGTGGGGGGTGGGAGTACTGGGATTAACTGTACTAGTGGAGCTTGGGGTGCTAGCTGACCTCTCCACTTCTGAGCACAGAACCTTTCTCCGTCACAGCAAACACCAGACTGAATTCAAATAATGTATAGGCAGGACGCACAAGCTACCAGAAGGCGTGGCTAACGGTTTAGGCAAGCAGAGGCGAACGATAAAGAAACAATAGTATCGCTCAGTAGCGCACTTAGTGACGTGCATTAAATCGGTCACTTTTGAACGTGACGAAGTTTTGAAAAGTATACTCCGAAATGGAGAGAGAAACGGTTAACTGAGCGATACACAGTGAGTTTTCCACTAATAGTTCGTGGCTTCCTACAAAAGGGAAATGTCGCGAATTGATTCGTGACACTGGTATTTTAGTCCAAGTTATTCCAGTCGATGTTATTCAGGTGAGAGTGAGTCATATTAGTCTTGGTGTGTTATTACTGTCATCGTAAACCCTCTAATGACCGGAACAGCTCTAGTAATTAATTGCAGCTAACGCTAGACGATTTTATTCAGCTAAGAGTGAGTCATAGATGCCTGAGTGTTAAGATGAGGAGCTGATACCTAACCGAGATGAAGCAGGCGACACAGATAGATAGACAGATAGATACACTGGATAATTGAAAGAGGGGAAAAATATTGTTAAAAATTATACTGATGGATTAATAAGAGGTCAGATAGGCATACAAATAAATAGACAAAAGAAAGGCAAAAATATGAACTGAACAAGAGTTAGATTAAAACACATGGACAGAAAGACACACAGACAGAAACCACCACAGCCAACACAGGTAGATAACTGGGTCTGGTGAGTGAGGCCCGGTTTCTTTTATATATTTAATGTCCCTGTTATTTTCTAACCACATTTGTGCAGTATACCTTGTTTCATTTCGTATTTTTATAATGCTCTCTCTCTCTCTCTCTCTCTCTCTCTCTCTCTCTCTCTCTCTCTCTCGTCAAACGTAGGAATCACTACACAAAGCCACTACTACAGTAGAGTTACTGACCATCGAGACACATGGTCAGTGAGTGATTTTGTGGCCATCTTAGATAAATAGATAGATTATTAATGGATAGACATTGGTATGTAGATAGATAGGTAAGTAATTCGATAAATAAAGCCACACGAAGATGGACTAAAAATAAGACAGAGGTGGTGAAAAAGAAAAAATATGCATTAGATAACTCTACAGACTGATTATGTATACATAGATATTTAGACACATTTAGAAAGACTAAAAGCTTTAACTAAATATTTAGGCAGGTGGACACAAACAAACTGACCATCAAATGGACTGAATGATAGTAATATAGGTAGACAAATAAACAGATAGATAGATGAGTTGACAGATAGAAATGCAGATAGATGAATGAGTAGTCAGATAGACAGAGAGATAGATAGATATATAGATGGACGGACAGACAGACACAAAGAAAAGAGTGCTTGGTCTTTCATTCATTGGTTCATTCCTTCATTTTCGTCACGCAAAAGGAACAGAAGCCACAGCAGATACATAAATACACAGACAGCAAATAAACTTTGGCTAAATGGAGGGATTAATAACAAATTCATGGAATATTGCCCCAAGGCAAATAAATGGCTAGAAGTATGAGAGGGGAAAATGAGGTGGGGAACACAGGACATCGTACATCTGGACATGGAGTCAGTGTTACCAGATGAAATCTGGGAGAGGCAAATCTGAGGTGTGTAAGAATACTTGTGGCCAATACATCCACACTGTTATTGCTACCACCACCACCCCCTCTGTGCCTGCCATTATCCTAACACACTGATACATAGATAAATATCTATCCTCTAACACCCCTTCTCCAATGAGCAGGCTTTTCTAGAACCTCTTCCATTCCTCGCGTGCTACTCAATTAATCCAGTCATTTGGACACACTACCCACAAACAATTCACTACACTCCTCCACATCATATCATAACCACATATAACCTGTATGGTGACAGCTTACCACGAACATTAAAACATCTGCACAATAACGGATAAATCTGACAACAACTTACAATAAACACACGTAAGCACAAACACACATATACCTAACGACTGACCATAGTGGATATATACCAGAAAATAGTTAACCACAAACCCACTTAAACAAACTGTTACGGTAGCGCCAGCCCGGGGCTATTACAAAATTACAACAAGGTAGTTTTTGATGATCGGCCTCCATTGCGTTGTGAAAATAACGCAGACCCCGGCACTCACACTCCGTAAACTAGAGAAAAACTGCACAACGGAAGAATTATCATTTAAGTACGCAACACTCTGTACTTTGATAGTAAAACGGAACAGCCTACCTATGGATCTAGCCTACTATCGTCACTACCGGAAATAATACCGCCCGAGACAGTCTACAGGAACACCTCCCACTTATTTCCGGTGGTGACGAATTTCTACTTAACCCATGTCCAAGGGGGAACGCAGTTGATAGCTCACGATAGTTCTCACTAGCCTTGTGCAAGGAGATGGGATTGAACTGTGTAGGGGTTAGGGGTGTGTGTGTATGTACGTGTGTTGGGGAACGTTAAAAAAGGCAGCGAGAGGACCACGGTGAACCAGCCTGCCCCTCCAAAGACAACACGGTCACAACATCAAATTAAATAGCTACTTCCCTCAGTCAGCAAACAAAAGAATAAACTTAAATGAAAACGCCAGCTCGGCATAAAAATGACTGGGGAGAGAGAGAGTGTACACACACACACGATACAGAAGCTGGTTGGGAAGACACTGCACTGATGCTAGGCTCGTGTGCAGCCAAGCGTGAACGCATGAATCAGATTAATTAATAAGGAACTTAAATTCGTGCCCCTCTCTCTCTCTACAATGAATTGGTACTTCTAATGCAAGCATAACATCATTAAATATACTGGTAGCTCACATAAGACAATGAAAATAATCAAATGCATTCTCATCATGGTATTAAATAAAATTGCCCTCAGTGGCAGGAACGAAAGAAACAAAAGAACTTGTAACACTCGCTAATTTAAACTCCGCGAATGACACGGATACTGCATAATCCCCTAGCCCAGCTGTAACGGCTGCACCCGTGGGAACGGACAGGCGGACAGTGTAACACGCCCTTCCCCAAGGGAAAATTTTGAGTCCTGGATCAAAATTTTCGAATCAAGACCCTGACCCCTCCCTGGATAAACAATCAGCAATTGCGTTATCAATCCCTTTAATATGCCTAACTTCTATATTGTCCTCTTGCAAAAGCAAACTCCAGCGGGTCAAACACTGGTTCTTAAATTTAAACTTGTTCAAAAACTGCAGGGGATGATGGTCTGAATAAATCTTGATCACAGGGCCAAAAGGGGTCAGGTAGACAGCAAAGTGTTGCAGGGCCAGGATAATTGCTAATAACTCCTGCTCTATGACGGAATAGTTCTTCTGGGCTCTATTAAACTTCTTTGAGAAGTATGATATGGGATGTTCAACCTGGCCCTCATCCGGCTGCATCAACACTGCTCCTACCCCTACTCGGCTAGCATCAACTGCCAGCACAAAAGATTTGTCAAAATCTGGTGCATGCAATATAGGGTGGTGGCACAGCAGAGACTTAACAGTAGTAAAAGCTTGCTCACACTCGGCTGTCCACTGCCACTTCTTATCCTTGCACAATAAGTCAGTAAGAGGGGCAAGCACTGTGGAGTAATTCCCAATAAATCTTCTGTAATAGCCGATCATGCTCAAAAATCGCTGGAGGGCATGGCGACACTGGGGTGCTGCAAAGTTGGAAATGGCATCCACCTTAGCCCGAGGTGGAGCCACTTGCCCATGTCCTACAACAAATCCAAGGTACTGGACCTTAGCACGTACGAACTCGCACTTGTCCAGGTTGACTACTAAGCCAGCTTCCTCCAACCGCTTAATGAGCATTTCCACATGATCAAGGTGCTCCTCCCACTTGGTGTCACACACAATGACATCATCGATGTAAATGACACAATTAGGTATGCCATCCACCACTTTATCCATAAGCCTCTGGAAAGTGGCTGGAGCATTCTTCAATCCATAAGGCATCACCTGGCACTGATATACTGCACCACTGACAACAAAGCTAGCCACTTGTTTAGCCCGTTCCGTCAGCGGGACCTGCCAGTATCCTTTTACTAAGTCAAGTTTGGTGATATAAGTGGCATATCCCACCTTGTCCACAGAGTCATCGACCCGAGGCAAGGGATATGCATCGGCCTTAGACAGTGAGTTAACCTTCCTGAAGTCCACACACAACCTAACCTTCCCATCTGGCTTCGGCTGCAAGGTAACTGGTGAACTCCACTCACTGAAACTCCTCTTGATCAATCCATGGTCCAACATATACTTGATCTCATTATCGACAGCTTTCTGTCTGATAGGGTTGATGCGGTAGGGAGCTAATTTTACAGGCTTACTATCCCCAACGTCAATGTCATGAGTAGCCCAAGTTGTCAATCCCGGTGAATCTCCAAAAACTTTTGGATGTTTCCATAATCTGTTGCACAGCTCTTCTCGCTTTACTGGATCAAGGTGTTGCAATTTCTCCACCAGAGCTGCATAACCATTGCCCTCCCATAGGTCAGCTGGTAACATCTCACCACAACTAAGCACTTCCTCATGCTCCTCCAACTCACTACCAACCGCCAAAACTACAGGAGCGCTCTTATCCCTGGTTCCCTCAACGTCCACTCCAAAGTCACCTTCTAGGGACTGTGGCTGTAACCCTGGTCTACTACTCACATCACTGGCACCAACAACTCCCTCCACAGCACGTTCCTTTGATGCCACGTCCTCCCTTCCCCGTCCTTCACATCCCAGGTGAGAGACATCAGCAGTCATCCCACAATGAGAATCAACTGGGCGGTAGTATGGCTTCAACATATTAATGTGGCACAACTGAGTACTCTTCCACCTATCTGGGGTAACAATTAGATAGTCAAGTTCCCCAACTCTCTTCTTCACAATATAAGGACCACTGAATCTAGCCGCTAGAAGCTTTCCTTGCATGGGCAACAGTGCCAAAACTTCATCTCCTTGCTTAAACTCACGACTTCTGATCTTCTTATCGTAATGAGCCTTCATTTTCGCTTGAGCCCCGATTAGATGGTCACGGGCAAGCTCTAAAGCGCAATGCAGTCTCTCCCGAGTGCGGCAGACATAGTCAAGCATGGATTCCTGGTTGCCAGATTTGTTGTTACTCCAGGCCTCTCGCACCACATCCAAGGGACCACGGACTCTGTGCCCAAACACTAACTCATTGGGTGAAAACCCTAATGACTCAGTTGGTACCTCTCTCACTGCAAACATAACAAAGGGTACCGCTAGGTCCCAATCCTTTCCACTATCATAGCAGAAGGTGCGCAGCATTGTCTTTAAGGTCTGATGATGCCTTTCCAGGGCACCTTGTGACTGCGAATGGTAGGCACTGGACAAAATGTGCTTGATGCCCAACTCTGTCATTGTCTGCTTAAACAAATTAGATGTAAAATTCACTCCACGGTCTGACTGCAACTCCTTGGGCAGGCCAAAATGAGTAAAGAACAGGATAAGTTGCTTGACTACTGACTTCGCCTGCATGCTTCTGATTGGTATAGCCTCTGGGTATCGCGTTGTAACATCCATTATGGTTAACAAATACTTGTTTCCAGCAGAAGTAGGAGGTAGAGGGCCCACGATATCAATGATTACCCGGGTAAACGGAGGTTCAACTGCAGGAATGGGAGTCAAAGGGGCCACAGGAAGAACTTGATTAGGCTTGCCCACTATCTGACACGTATGACAGCTCTTGATGTACGCAGCAACTTGTCCCGGCATACTTGGCCACCAAAAGTTATATCATAAGCGCTGCACTGTCTTTCTATTTCCCAGGTGACTTGCTAAAGGTCCCTCATGTGCTAACTGTATTAACGGCACCCTATACTGCACAGGCACCACCACCTGCACTAACTCACCCACTCCTCCATCCACCGTGGCGCCAGTGGGCGTCCATCGGCGATGTAAAACATTGTCTTTAATCAGGAACTCCTCCTTACCACACTCCATACTTCTTTCTTCCCCTACTCGAGCAAACAAGGGCTTTAATGTTACATCCTCCTGTTGCTTCACCCTCAATTCTGCTGGCCCAACACCCGCCAGCTCTACTGAGGACTGAGATAAGGGGCTGGTCGGGACACTGGATTGTGAAGGGCGATCAATCTCAGCGCCACCTCTAGTACACTCGACAGGGGGAGGAATGTCAGACTCCACACTGACATCATCATCACCTCTACCCTCAACAGTGACACTCTGTTCCTCAGGCGCGTTTGACGGTGGTCCTGCATCCCCGCAGTCGACCCCAGTGTCCTGAAATTCTTCTAATTCAGTCGGTGGGCTGGGTTCAGTCTCCACACAGACACACTCAGCACCACCTCTAGTGTCCTGAGTGGGAAGTGGGGCGGCGCCCATGCACGCATTCCCACTCTCCTCACCCACCACAGCAACACCCTGCTCACTAGGTTCCTCCACTGGTGGCCCTGCCTCATCACAGTCGACCCCAAGAACCTGTGACTTCGCCAGTTCTTTCTCCCAGGCTGCAACCTGTGCCTAGATCTTGTAATTGCACAGACCAGGAACATGGCTTCCACTTCTGCATCAACTTCAATACCAATTTCTGGGGCATCAAAACACTTCTCTGCCACAACAACTGGTGGGGGAAGAGATGGAAATACTTTCTCCCCAGCCAGGTTGTTCCCCAGCAGAAAATCAACCCCCTCTACTGGCATTACATCAGCAACAGCTACTTGAGCTGCAGCCTGAACAATGGGGCAATCGAGTTCCACATGAACATAATCATAGTATTCATCTGCGTTCATGCCTCTACACAACACATACTTCCCTGAGTTTACAGGCCCTCCAGTCACGTTTCTGCACACGGACTGTTGTGCACCGGTATCACGAACCACAGTAACTGGATAACTGATCCCATGAATTTTCACTGTGCCGTGACACATAAAAGGTTTACACCAGTCTAGGGACGATTTCTGAGGCAATTCATCCGGAGGTGGCGTAGCATGTTGGGTAACTTTTTCAGCCTGAGCTGGCAGCGAGCACAGCCGGCTGCACTCCAGCTTTCCACAGACTTCTCCCTCACCGTTACCACTCTCCCAACTCCTCTCGTTCACCTGACTCAAACCTACAACTAGTGCCACTGGTTTGGCATTTTGGGAGGCCTTCCACTTAGGACAGTTAGGCTTGATGTGCCCACTCTGTTTGCAAAAGTAACAAAGTAGCTTCGAACTGGATACAGGGCTCTTTCTCCCTGAATTCCTTTTCTCCTCTGAACTTCCCTTGGACTGATTCACGGGAGATTTATCCCAGGCCGGACCACTCACAGTCCTCTCCCTGGAATGCTGAAAATTAGCATACTTGACCCCCATACTCCACAAGGCCAACACCCGGTCATCAGCCCACGTCGCTGCTTCCTTCAAGGTCTTAAATCTCTTCTCCCTAATTTTAATACCAATTTCTTTGTCAGCCACGTTGGTAAAATGTTCCATCAAAAGCAGGTCACGCACCTCGTTATACGAAGTGGCACTCTCACTCAGCAACCACTCGTCTAACGTCTCCTCCAGATACCTGGCGTAGGCCATATAGGTGTCAGCAGGTCTTTTCCGAGCACCACGGAACAACAACCGTTAAGCCTCTGGTCTAAGCTCATATGCCTTAAGAACGGCTGCTTTAAATTCATCATAATCATCTACATCCTCAGGGCTCATCCTATTATACGCTTCCAAAGCTTTTCCCTTCAGCACATTAGATACCAAGCCCACCCAGCACTGCCTGGGCCACTCAAACTCCCTAGCCTTCTTTTCAAACCTGACAAACCATTCTGTCACCTTCAACTCATCAAATGCTGGCACTAATTTCAGACTCCTTGAGAGCCAACTCTCCCTATCCTCTGCACGGCCTGAGGTTTGGGTATCTGAAGTAGACCTTTTAGCAGTCACCTCCAAGTGAGTCTTCTCCAGCTCAAATCGCATTTTTTCACGCTGCATCTCCATCTCATCTTTCTTTCTTGCACGCTGCATCTCCCTCTCTTCTTTCTCTCTTGCACGCTGCATTTCCATCTCCATCTTTTTCAACTCCAACTGCAACTGAGCCTCCGGTGACAAGACTCCAGGGTATATGGGAGTGGAATGAACAACTCCAGGGAAAGCACTAGACATACCTGGGGGAACTGCTGTAAACTGGCTCGGCGGCATCATAGATGTTAATAGTGGGGTAGCGAAACGAGGCAGCTCAGCACCATAGCTAAACACAGGGCTCACACGGGGAGTACCTTTGCTATGTGCCTCTTGTTGTTCCATATTTTCCTTATCCGCAGCTGATTCAGCACGTACGCCTTCTGGTGCAGACACGCGTGACTCCATGGCGACAATTCAATGGCAGTACTGAATAATGAAATAACTAATGCTGACTGAGAAACTTCACACTCATCAACTTCACCTCAAAGCACAGAGAACGCCAAGGTAACGATATCCTAGCAAGAAGGCACTGGTAGGATATCCTGGCGAGGTTGCCACTGTTACGGTAGCGCCAGCCCGGGGCTATTACAAAAAGACAACAAGGTAGTTTTTGATGATCGGCCTCCACTGAGTTGTGAAAATAACGCAGACCCTGGCACTCACACTCCGTAAACTAGAGAAAAACTGCGCAACGGAAGAATTATCATTTAAGTACGCAACACTCTGTACTTTGATAGTAAAACGGAACAGCCTACCTATGGATCTAGCCTACTATCGTCACTACCGGAAATAATACCGCCCGAGACAGTCTACAGGAACACCTCCCACTTATTTCCGGTGGTGACGAATTTCTACTTAACCCGTGTCCAAGGGGGAACGCAGTTGATAGCTCACGATAGTTCTCACTAGCCTTGTGCAAGGAGATGGGATTGAACTGTGTAGGGGTTAGGGGTGTGTGTGTATGTACGTGTGTTGGGGAACGTTAAAAAAGGCAGCGAGAGGACCACGGTGAACCAGCCTGCCCCTACAAAGACAACACGGTCACAACATCAAATAAAATAGCTACTTCCCTCAGTCAGCAAACAAAAGAATAAACTTAAATGAAAACGCCAGCTCGGCACAAAAATGACTGGGGAGAGAGAGAGTGTACACACACACACGATACAGAAGCTGGTTGGGAAGACACTGCACTGATGCTAGGCTCGTGTGCAGCCAAGCGTGGACGCATGAATCAGATTAATTAATAAGGAACTTAAATTCGTGCCCCTCTCTCTCTCTACAATGAATTGGTACTTCTAATGCAAGCATAACATCATTAAATATATTGGTAGCTCACATAAGACAATCAAAATAATCAAATGCATTCTCATCATGGTATTAAATAAAATTGCCCTCAGTGGCAGGAACGAAAGAAACAAAAGAACTTGTAACACTCGCTAATTTAAACTCAGCGAATGACACGGATACTGCATAATCCCCTAGCCCAGCTGTAACGGCTGCACCCGTGGGAACGGACAGGCGGACAGCGTAACAACACGTATACCTGATAATCTTCAGCGAGAAACACACTTAAACATAAACACATGTGTACCTGATAATCTTTAACGAGAAACACATAAACACATGTATACCTGATAATCTTTAACACAAACATACTTAAACATAAACACATGTATACCTGATAATCTTCGAAGAGAAAAATACTTAAACATAAACACATGTATACCTGATAATCTTCAACGAGAAAAATACTTAAACATAAGCACATGTATACCTGATAATCTTTAACGAGAAACACAGTTAAACATACACATGTATACCTGATAATCTTTAACGAGAAATACACTTAAACATAAACACTCAAATACCTGATAATAGTTAACGATAAACACATATCAACACAAACGCGAAAAAATATTTCTGAAAAAATTAATCATAAACACAAATATAAACATATATATACCTGAATACAATTAAACATACTGAAACATAAACACACTAAAACACATTCCTTACAATAATTTACCATAAACGCTGTTAAACGTAAACACACTAAACTATATATCTGGAAACAAATTAACATAAACACAAACACAAAACTACTAAATCACATACCTGACAGCAATTTAACATAAACACCTATAAACCTCAGCACAGTAAACATATTCATGCCAACAGTGTAAGAGAAATACACCTAAACCAACACAAAGAAAACAGAACCCCGACACACAGACAGGAGGAGGCTCCAGATTCGTGACCAAAAAACAAGGCTTCGATTCCTACCATCAAACCGGGTTCTGTTTTTTTCCTGTTTTCGGTTCCATTTTGTTTTTGTTTTTTTCATTCTTTGTTGCCGTCCAATCATCTGCCAGGTATGGTGTACAGTTACCACCAGAAGTCGTGTCGCCTCTGCCGCCATTTTCTCCATGGCCTTTGCTAATCAGTCCAGTGAACCAGCAACAACCAACATGGATGTGTTGATATGGCTGTAGACCTATGGCATCAGTGTCGCCTGGTACGAATTCACCACACGGATTTTTATACTGTACTTTATGGAGAGAGGAACAGGAGAGGCGATAGTACTTTTGATGCAGACTGTACATAGTGTTGTTTGTATTGTTAGTGTTTTAGCTCGAGCTGATCTAAGTTAATGATTTTATACACAGGAGCTCTCTCTCTCTCTCTCTCTCTCTCTCTCTCTCTCTCTCTCTCTCTCTGCCAATCCTCATGTCATGTAGCCAACTGTGTCCATAACCCCTTCAGTACGGTGAGGTCTTCTTCACTGTATTCTTGCTATCCACGCAGTATTTTACTCAGCTCAGGAGAGACTTTGTGAAGTAGACGGGTTTGCTGCAGCCTTCCTTAACCACCTTCGCTACTAGGCTGCTCTCCTCTGCTCAATATAATCCTCTCGCCCCACCACCAACAACACAAAAATATTCTTCTCACACACAACCTTATATCCCTCATTCATATTTACCTTCTTTATCTTATCTCTTCCCTAATTATTACATTTACTACTGTTGTTTACCCATGCCATTTATCAGTGGCAAGTATGGTTCGGATGATGATGATGATGATGGTGGTGGTGGCGACGATGATGACTGGGAAGATGATGATGATGATGATGGTGGTGGTGGCGACGATGATGACTGCGAAGATGATGATGATGATGATGGTGATGATGATGACTACGGTAATGATGATCATGATGAGGAAGAGGAGGGTGGATACCGACGATGACGAAAACGACGATAATGATATTGGGTGCGACAATGGTTATGATGATGAAAATGATGATCATGGTGATGATGATAATTAAATGTAAATTCGATTTCATTTTTAAGATGATGTTTGAAAGTTTCAGAAGTAAATACATTCATTGCTTTAAATTCATATGTAGACAAATACGTTATGGTTACATAGGAGGAACAGATGCCACACCGGCCAACACTGGTAGATAACTGGGTCTGGATAGTGACGGCCCGGGATTGAACCATAAGAGAACGGAGGGTTTCTTTTTTTCATAAACTATAGTCCTGCTAGGTTTGG
The DNA here is from genome assembly GCF_032717465.1 of Coenobita brevimanus. Lineage (NCBI taxonomy): Eukaryota > Metazoa > Arthropoda > Malacostraca > Decapoda > Coenobitidae > Coenobita > Coenobita brevimanus. The sequence continues at coordinate 9,199,498 of NC_136959.1, forward strand.
TACCTGATGTGTTATCTTGTTTAACAGTATTTTTCCTTCTCTCTCTCTCTCTCTCTCTCTCTCTCTCTCTCTCTCTCTCTCTCTGTCGTGTATGTAAGTGCACCAGCAATGAGTCATATATCCTACACTGTCTTCCTCTCCGTTCACACACTCCTTCATCCATATTCCACCACGCACCCACCACAGTGTTAATACTGTTGCCTTTAACCCTCTCACTGTAGGCATAACTCTATTATGCTATTCCACCTAACGCCAGACGATTTTATTCATCTGAGAGTGGGATATAGAAGTCTTATGTTAAGACAGGAGAAATAATATCCACCAATGATTAACTCTGAGACTTAAACGGATACACAGATACACAAGCAGATTGATATATTGGTGGTTGGAAAGATGGACACATAAAACTCAGATGAGTGGATGAATGAACGGATGGATGGTTAAAACAATGAATAAACAAATACACAGACACAAATGAACAACTATTAAAGCCAACAAATTGGCATAGAAAGTAGGTAAAACTTCAAGAAGATAATTAAAAACCATGACAGCCCTCACAGTTAGACATTTGGGTGTGGTTGGTAATGCCTGAAATCGAACCAGATAAGGAGGTAGGTTTCTATTCTTTCAAATTTCAATCTATTATTGGTTACTTGATTTCTCTTTTATATTTTGTGTCTGTTCGCTAGTCGTAAACTTTCTTTATACCTGCGTGTGTATGAGTGTAACAAAATGGTGGGTGGTAAGCCGTAATAAAACAGGAAGTTGTATATCCTGGGGCAAAACGTTAAATGGGATAGTTTTAACATTTTTGGTGGGCCATATTTCTCTCTACATCATAGCAAAATCGTGTGACGTCAAAGGAAATAAACTGCAGGTAGGTAATTGGCAGGCAAAGGGTTAAAGGCGTTTTGTTGTGGCCACCCTGGATGAAGCCTGCCATTGGGTGTGGCCTGAGGGATGGCCAGACCCACTGACTCATAGATAAATAGATACACACACACACACACACACACCCTGGATGAAGCCTGCCATTGGGTGTGGCCTGAGGGATGGCCAGACCCACTGACTAATAGATAAATAGATAGACACACACACACACGCACACACACACACACACACACACACACACACACACACACACACACACACACACACACACACACACACACACACACGGCAAGAAAATGATATTGACAGTTTAATATATCACCCTCCACTCGGCAAAAGCGATCATGCAGTACTAAATTATAACTTCAGGATAGCATATGACATAGTAAACAGCAATGATAGTTACAAAAAGAGCCTAAACTGTAAAAAGGGAAATTATCAAGACCTAAAGAAGTATTTCTTAGAAGTTGATTGGGAAAATGAGCTTAGAGGACAAGATTTAAATGCTGTATATAAAAATTTTTGTGAATTTTATGAAATAGGAGTCCAGATGTACATCCCACAGCACAAAGAAGCAGATAAGAAAATACAGAAACGGTTCAATACAGAATGTAAAGAATAAAAAGAAAGAAGAGATTTCTTGTGGAACAGATACAGAAGACACAATAGTGAAAGGGCGTATAATAATTACAAACAGGCAAGAAACGACTATACAAGAATAAGGAGGGAAGCCCAAAAACAGTTTGAGGAGGATATAATAAATAAAAGTAGTGATCAACCAAAGCTGTTTTACAACTATATTAGAAGCAAAACTAAAGTAAAAGATATAATGCAATCCATTACGGACGAGGGAATCACTTATACACAAGAGAAAGACATTTGTGAAGCACTAAATAAGAATTTCCAGTTAGTTTTTACAGAAGAAAAAAAATTTTGAGAGGGACTATGTGGAACACGCATGTCCACACATACTATCAGATATACAAATAGCAGAAAAAGTAGTACAGGAGTTAAGTAGATTAGACAGAGGAAAAGCAAGTGGTCCTGATGAAATTTCATGTTGGGTATTACGAGAATGTGCAAAGGAGTTAAGTAAACCATTATTTTTAATTTTCAAGAAATCCTTGAGTCAAGGTAAACTACCTGATATTTGGAAAAAAGCAAACATTGTCCCCTTATTCAAGAAAGGAAATAGACAAAATCCACTCAACTACCGACCAGTATCACTGACCAGTGTTGTAAGCAAGGTATTAGAAAAACTTATAAGAAAAGCTTGGGTAAATCATCTAGAAGAACACAGTATGATAACAGAAAGACAGTTTGGTTTCAGAAAAGGAAAATCATGTATTACTAATCTGTTGAGCTACTATGACAGAGTAACAAACACAATACAGGAAAGGGAAGGATGGGTGGACAGTATCTATTTAGATTTCAAGAAAGCTTTTGACACAGTACCACACCAAAGACTTTTATGGAAACTGTACCATCAAGGAAGAATTCGAGGCAAACTGTTTTGTTGGATGCAAGACTTTCTCATAAAAAGAGAAATGAGGACAGTACTAAGAGGAAACTACTCATCATGGAAAGAAGTGACTAGTGGAGTACCACAGGGTTCAGTGCTGGCACCAATCATGTTTTTAGTGTATATAAATGATATAAACAGTAACACTGGAAATGAGAGCTATCTGAATATGTTTGCAGATGATGCAAAAATACAAAGGAGAATTACTAGCACAGACTCTTGTAGGGAGCTACAAGAAGAATTAAATAAACTTCATGAATGGAGTAGTACATGGCAAATGGAATTCAGTGTGGACAAGTGTCATGTAATCAAGTTTGGTAAAAGTGGAAAAAGACCTGATTGGGATTATAAGTTAGGAAATAAAACCCTATACACATCATAAAGAGAGAAAGACCTAAGTGTGATTATCAATAACAGACTATCTCCGGCTGACCACATCAGCGAAAAGGTACGGAACATGTGTACACTGCTTGTAAATATGAGAATAGCATTCACATACATGAATGAAGACATGCTAAGAAGGATAATAACATCATTCATTAGACCAACCCTGGAATATGCATCAGCAGTCTGGAGTCCTCATCTCAAAAAGCACATAGACAAGATTGAAAAAGTTCAAAGGGCCGCTACAAGATGGATACCAAGCTTAAGGGACCTAAGCTACGAAGAAAGACTAAATAAACTGAATCTACCAACACTACAGGAGAGAAGGAAAAGAGGTGACATGATAATGCTATATAAATGCATATCAGGAAAGGAGAAAATAGACATAAATGATTACTTAACATATGGAGAAGCATCAGCAAGAGGACACTGCAAAAAATTACATAAGAAGAGACGTAAGAAAATTCAGTTTCCCAAACAGAGCAATTGATCAATGGAATGCACTACCGAATGAAATAGTGTGCGCCAAAACAATTCACAAATTTAAGGATATGTACGATAAATATGGTTTAAGACACGGGACAGAACCAGCTTGACTCATTCCTGTAAAGATACAATTAGGTAAGAATAATTAGGTAAGAACACACACACACACACACACACACACACACACACACACACACCCTGGATGAACCCTGCCATTGGGTGTGGCCTGAGGGATGGCCAGACCCACTTTCTATTAGATAAATAGATAGATACACACACACACACACACACACACACACACTCACATGCACTCCCTTCACACGCACCTTCACACACCCACTTTTCAAAAATTCATTCCAATGCTGCCTACAGTACATTCACACCTACTTTCCAACAACACGGTTACCTCGTTCTCAGACTTCCTCTCCTCCTTCTCCCACAAATAACCACCACAGCCACCCAGGAACACAACCACACTAACATATCCTAACAACAAATAGGTCAGAGTGAAGAAAGCTGGCACAGATCTGTGTCATGCAGTGGAACGATGCTGGATGATGATGATGATGATGATGAACTACATATGACTATGATGATGATGATCATGATGAACTACATATGACTATGATGATGAAGATGATAATGATTTTGATGATGATGATGATTATTATTATTATTAATTTTATGAAATGACGATGGTAATAATGATGGTAATTTTATCAATGACGATGATGATAAATATAAATTGTGATAATGATGACGATGAGGAGGAGGAGGATTATATAGGTGATGATGATGATGATGACAATTATTTAGGGGATGATGATGATGATGATGATGATGATGATCATTAATATATTTATAAAATGATGATGCTGATACTAATGTTACTAATGTCAATGACGGTGACGATGACGATAATTATAAAGATGATGAATTACAAACATACTAAACAGAAGCCTCTTGGGCAGAGAGGAAGAGGGTCCTGATCCATGACTGCGAGATCCAGGATTCGATTCCAAAATTCTTGCCTTGAGGTTTCTCTTTCATTATATTCTATGTGCACATATACATCTGCACTTATGCCTCAGTACGATACTTTGTGACGGTATTTTTTTTTAGCTGTTATTACCGTTGTTGAGTTAATGACTTCCTAAACACACTAGGTTTGTCATTCAGTGTAGAGCCACTTGAAGTGGAAAGAGAAGTAATAAATAATTAAAAGGGACAGGAAGGATGAGAGAAACAGAAGAAGAGAATGAAGGACACAGAATCACAATGATGAAGGTGAAGGAGAAGAGAGGCAGCATTACACCAAGTGAATGGATGGTGGTTGTCACCACCTACCACCTAGAATGATAAAGGTCATGGAAAAGTAGCCAGCACTACATCAAGTGAGTGGACGGTTGTCGACATCACCTACCACCTGGGAAACAAGCTAATGATTATTAACTTTATCCTTATTACACCAACACAATTTACTTCATGAGGGGATAAACAGGCAGAGAGAAAAAACTAGGTAGATAGATAGATGGACAGACAGAGACACAGATAGATACACTGTTAGACTGACATAAATAGGGTATGAAACATACATCAAAACTGATTAAAGGATAAAAAAAAAAAAGAGAGACAGGAAAAATTAGCTAAACACTGAGATGAATACAAATGTATAGATACTCTGTTAGGCCGCCATTTAGATAAATAAACAAATAGACATCTAAATAGATTAAAGGAAAACAAAAGGAGAGAGAGAGAGAGAGAGAGAGAGAGAGAGAGAGAGAGAGAGAGAGAGAGAGACTATTAGATAATCACGAACGTATATAAACAGACATCTAATAACACTGAAAAAAGAAAGCAAAAGAAAAAAAGACAAAGGAGAAGGAGGAGAGATAAAGGATGGACAGATAGATAAATCGATATATAGATATACAGGTACAAAAGAAGACAGACTGATATACAGGTAGAGATCTATCTATCTATATACCTAGGCTGCTTCCCCCAAGGAAAGGGAGGTAGAGATATATAGATAAATTAATAGATTCAGTATGCTCATAAATGCCTAGTTTTGATACTTCTGATATAGAAAGACACGAGGCTTCAGGGTATGATGTATTTTTATTGTATTTTAATGCTTCTTTTTGGATGGTACGATTGATTACATTTGTTATGTCTTACATGCTCGTCAGACCCTTCCCTAAATAGTGTTTACCGACACTGATCTCTCTTTCTCTCTCTCTCTCTCCCTCTCTCTCTCTCTCTCTCTCTCTCTCTCCTGTATGTGCAGTAAGTGCACATACACTGTCTTCCTCTCCGTTCACGCATTCCTTCATCCATATTCCACCACACACCCACCACAGTGTTAATACTGTTACCATTAACCCTCTCACAGTAGGCACAACTCTACTATGCTATTCCTCCTAACGCCAGACGATTTTATTCATCTGAGAGTGAGTCGTAGGAGCCTGAGTGCTAATGCAATCACAACTAACCCTCTCATGGTAGGCACAACTCTAGTATTCTATTCCAACTAACGTCAGACGATTTTATTCATCTGAAAGTTAGTCAACGGAGCCTGATGTTAAGACACGAGAAATCATACCCACCTGGGATTAACTCTGACACTTAAACAGGTACACATATAGATACACTGATATATACAGTACATAAGTGGCTGGAAGGATGGACACAAAACAATTGGAGGATGGATGAATGGAGGGATGAATGGATGGATTGATGGTTGAAATGATGAATAAACAAACACACAGACAAAACACAGACAGAAATGGACAAATGTATTGGCTGGCAAATTGACAAAGAATACAGATTAATGTTCACAAAGATAAACAGAAACCACGACAGCCAACGCAGGTAGATATCTGGGCGTGGTTAGTGAGGCCCAGGCTCGAACCACGCCGCGCACATGGTTTCTTTTATAAATTACAACCCATTGTAGGCCACTTAGTGTCAGCATTAGTTTTTGTCTATGCTGGCAATTCGTATATATATATTTTTTTATAATTGTCGTGTATGAGTGTAACAAAATGGTGGGTGGTAAGCCGTAATAAAACAGCAAGTTGTATATCCTGGGGCAAAACGTTAAATGGGATAGTTTTAACATTTTTGGTGGGCCATATTTCTCTCTTCATCATAGTAAAATCGTGTGACGTCAGCGGAAATAAACTGCAAGTAGGTAATTGGCAGGCAAAGGGTTAAAGGCGTTTTGTTGTGGCCACCCTGGATGAAGCCTGCCATTGGGTGTGGCCTGAGGGATGGCCAGACCCACTGACTAATAGATAAATAGATAGATACACACACACACACACACACACACACACACACACCCTGGATGAAGCCTGCCATTGGGTGTGGCCTGAGGGATGGCCAGAACCACTGACTAATAGATAAATAGATAGATACACTCACACACACACACACACACACACACACACACACACACACACACCCTAGATGAAGCCTGCCATTGGGTGTGGCCTGAGGGATGGCCAGACCCACTGACTAATAGATAAATAGATAGACACACACACACACACACACACACACACACACACACACACACACACACACACTCACACACACACACACACACACTCCTGGATAAACCCTACCACTAAGTGATAGGGAACAGACTGATTAGAGGATAAAAAAAAAAGATAGACAGGTGACAAGAGATAGATAGACAGATGAACAGAGATAGACAGATAGATACAGAGATGGACCGACAGATATGCAAACAAACCGACCAGGTAATGATGATACTTGAGACAGAAACAGTGAGTCCGATGAATGAAAGCCTGGTAGACGGGCTGACGGGATTATGGTGTGAGATAGACCGATAGATAGACAGGCAGATTGGCTGACAAATAGGTCGGGAAAAAGATAGGCAGAGAAATAGATATAATTAAGAGTTGCATATATAGTTTTCTGTACATGTATTTGGCAGAATTTCCAATGACCAACACAGGTGGATGTCTGGGTATGGAGTGGGAGGACCCAAGATCGAACCCAGTTGCGACAGTTTCTTTTTCTATATCAGGTCAGGGTTCAAAATCGGGCTCGTTTATGCGTTTGTTACAGCTAATTTACGCAGTCAGTATAGTCTCTCTCTCTCTCTCTCTGCCAATCCTCATGCCATGTAGCCAACTGTGTCCATAACCCCTTCAGTACGGTGAGGTCTTCTTCACTGTATTCTTGCTATGCACACAGTATTTTACTCAGCTCAGGAGAGACTTTGTGAAGTAAACGGGTTTGCTGCAGCCTTCCTTAACCACCTTCACTACTAGGCTGCTCTCCTCTGCCCAATATAATCCTCTCGCCCCACCAACAACAACACAAAAATACTCTTCTCACACACAACCTTATCTCCCTCATTCATATTTACCTTCATTATCTTATCTATTCCTTGATTATTACATTCAGTACTGTTGTTAACTCATACCATTTAGCAGAGGCCAGTATGCTCCGGATGATGATGATGATGGCGATGATGATGATGATGATGGTGATGATGGACGTCGACGACGACGATGGCGAACACGACGATGACGATGACAACGATTACTATGTTGATTACGACAAGGACGATGGTAGTGATGATGATGATAATGATGATGATGATGACAATTGTATTTGAGGTCGCTTATTCTTCGGCTGATGTCTGACTAAAAGACTGTGGAGTAAATAGATGAAATGCTTTGAAATTATGTGTAGACAAGGAAACGAATACATTACGGTTACATATGAGGGACAGAAGCCACACTGGCCATCACCGATAGATAACTGGGACTGGAGACTGACGGCCCGGCATCGAATCCGCAATTGTGTTGCAGGCTTCTTTTTTACGTAACTCATACCACGTTCAGTGCCTGATCTGCTCTCTTGTTTGACAGTATTTCTCTCTCTCTCTCGTGTATGTAAGTGCACCAGCAATGGGTCTTAAATTCTACACTGTCTTCCTCTCCGTTCACGCACTCCTTCATCCATATTCCACCACACACACACCACAGTGTTAATACTGTTACCATTAACCCCTTCAAAGTAGGCACAACTCTACTATGTTATTCTACCTAACCTAACGCCAGACGATTTTATTCATCTGGGAGTGAGTCATAGCAGCCCGAGTGCTAATGCAATCACAACGAATTCTCGCATGGTAGGCACAAGTATAGTAATCTATTCCAACTAACTCCAGACGATTTTATTCATCTAAAAGTGAGTCATAGGAGCCTGATGTTAAGACACTAGAAATAATACCCACCCGGGATTAACTCTGAGACTTAAACAGATACACAGATAGACAGACAGATACAGTACATGGGTGGCTGGAAGGATGGACACAATACAGTTGGTGATTGGATGAATGTTGGGATGGATGGATGGATGGATGGTTAAAACGATGAATAAAGAAATACACAAACAGAAATGGACAAATGTATAGGCTAACAAATTGACAGAGAAAATAGATTTATGTTCAAAAAGATAAACAGAAACCACGACAGCCAACACAGGTAGACATCTGGGTGTGGTTGGTGAGCCCGAGATCGAACCAGATAGGGTGGATGGTTTCTTTCTTTCTTTCTTTTTTTTTTTTTTTTTTTTTTTCGAATTTCAGCCCATTGCTGGTCACGTGGTCTCACTTCTGTTCTTGCCTGTGTTGGCTAGTTGTATATTTTCTTTATAACTGCTGTGTGTATGAGCTTAACAAAATGGTGGGTGGTAAGCCGTAATAAAACAGCAAGTTGTATATCCTGGGGCAAAACGTTAAATGGGATAGTTTTAACATTTTTGGTGGGCCATATTTCTCTCTTCATCATAGTAAAATCGTGTGACGTCAGCGGAAATAAACTGCAAGTAGGTAATTGGCAGGCAAAGGGTTAAAGGCGTTTTGTTGTGGCCACCCAGGATGAAGCCTGCCATTGGGTGTGGCTTGAGGGATGGCCAGACCCACTGACTAATAGATAAATACACACACACACACACACACACACACACACACACCCTGGATGAAGCCTACCATTGGGTGTGGCCTAAGGGATGGCCAGACCCACTGACTAATAGATAAATAGATAGATACACACACACACACACACACACACACACACACACACACCTGGATAAACCCTGCCATTGAGTGATAGGTAACTAATTGATTACGAGATAATAAAAACAAATAGTCAGGTGACGAGACAGATAGACAGGTATAGAGATGGACTGATAGATATACAGACAGTCCTACCTGGTAATGATGATAATTGAGACGGAAACAGTGAATCCTATGAATGAAAGTCTGATAGAAGGACAAACGGAATTTTTGCGACAGATAGAGCGATAGATAGATCGACAGATTAGTAGACAAATAGGTCGGGACATGACGGAGAAAGAGAGATACAATTAATAGATGCATATATAATTTTCTGTTCATATATTTCCTTAAAGCTCCAGTAACCAACACAGGTGGATGTCTGGGTTTGGACTGGGAGGACCCGGGATCGAACCCAGCCGCGAAAGTTTCTTTTTCTATATCAGGTTAGGGTTCAAAATTGGGTTCGAGTTTGCATTTCTTACAACTGATACACGCATGTCAGTGTAATGTTACGCTCTCTCTCTCTCTCTCGCTCTCTCTGCCAATCCTCATGCCATGTAGCCAACTGTGTCCATAACCCCTTCAGTACGGTGAGGTCTTCTTCAGTGTATTCTTGCTAGCCACACAGTATTTTACTCAGCTTAGGAGAGACTTTGTGAAGTAGACGGGTTTGCTGCAGCCTTCCTTAACCACCTTCACTACTAGGCTGCTCTCCTCTGCCCAATATAATCCTCTCGCCCCACCAACAACAACACAAAAATACTCTTCTCACACACAACCTTATCTCCCTCATTCATATTTACCTTCTTTACCTTATCTGTTCGCTATATACGGTAATTATTTCTTTTATATACTACTGTTGTTAACTCATGCCATTTACCAGTGGCAAGTATGGTCCGGATGAAGATGATGGTTGGTGGTGGTGGTGACGGCGACGATGACAACGACTATGAAGATGATGGTCATGATGATGATGATGATGAACACCAACGATGACGAAGATGACGGTAATGATGTCGGCTAAGACGATGATGATGATAAAAAATGATAATGATTATGGTGATGCTAATAATTACATGTAAGGACGTTTTTATTTTTCAATTGATGTTTAAAATTTTTAGGAGTAAATAGAAGAATTTATACGTTGACAGGAAGGTATATACAGTACGTTTGGTTACATATGAGGGACAGAAGCCACACCGGCCAACACTGGTAGATAACTGGGTCTGGATAGTGACGGCCTGGGAACGAACCATAGGAGAGCGTTGGCTTCTTTTTTACGTACAACATACTAGGTTGGGAGCCTGATAAGCTATCTTGTGTAACAATATTTTTCGTTCTCTCTCTCTCTCTCTCTCTCCCCTCTCTCTCTCTCTCTCTCTCTCTCCAACTGCAGTAGCAATGAGTCGGATTCCTACATCGTTCACGCACAGCTTAATCCATTTCGCAGCACACACACACACACCTCTTCACGCACTTACAAAACTTACTAATCACACACCTACAAAACCACACCCACAAACTCTCACAACCACACCCACTCATACACACACATAACAGTACTTTTCCTCCACACGTACCTATTTATATCACAAAAGATCAATTTAATCACACACACACACACACACACACACACACACACACACACACACACACACACACACATATTAACAATGCATTCCCCCCACACGCACCTTCACACACGCACTTTTTAAAAACTCACTCTACAGTAATCCTACGCACACTCACATCTACTTTCCAATAACACAGTTACCTCGTTCTCAGACTTCCTCTCCTCCTTTTTCCCACAAATAACCACTACAGCCACCCAGGAACACAACCACACTAACATATCCTAACAGCAAACAGGTCAGAGTGGAAAAAGCTGGCACAGATCTGTCATGCAATGAAAGCATACTGGGTTATGATGATGATGATAATGAATTCCATATGATGATATTATGTATGAAGACACTGATGATGATAATGATGATGAATTGCATATGTTGGTATTGTTACATGTCATGATATTTATGATGATAATGGTGATGATAAATTATATATAATGAAGAAAAAAAACCATTCGAGGACGGAAAGCCAATCTCCCGCCAAAATATTTTGTTGGAGACAAACCTAATTTGAACTAGGACGCACTCAGAGAGAGCATACCTCCTGCAATGCCAGTGCAGGATCCGGATCCGGATCTGTCCCCAAATTTAATCAATTCTCTCTTGGCTCATGGTCCACCCGTCCACAAAATTTCATTGAAAATCATTAGAACTTTTGGAAATATCGTGTGGACAAAGAAACAAAAAGTTCCTTGATCAGGATGATGATCCGGATCACCACCAAAATCTAATGGATTGTTCCTTCGGTCATACCCTACACTCTAAAACAATTTCAGCAAAATCCGTCAAACTTTTTTGAGTAATCTTGTTAACAGACAGACGAACAAACAAACCAATGCTGGCAAAAACATAACCTCCTTGGCGGAGGTAATAAAATTCGCAAAACTCTGTTGAATTCAGTCACTGCGTTTTGCGAAATCCCAATCTATAATTAAAAATAGACAGTGGTTGGGATTCGGTCATCTTTGATTAAATCCTCACCAAAAGTAATAAACTACTGCACATCCATATATAGTAGTTGCTATTTCCCAGAAGGTTTGATGAAAATTCGTCCATAACCTTTCGAATATGTTGGGAAAACACACACACACACACACACACACACACCTTTCACAAACCCTGCCATTGGGTGTGGCCTTTAGGGATGGTCAGACACACTGACTAATTTAAAAGTAAAGACACACACACACACACACACACACACACACACACACACACACACACACACAACCCCTATTCACACTGACTTGTAACAGAATTATTAAACAACCAAGAAGATAGAAGGAAGATACAGAACGATATACAGATAAACATTAACAGATGGATTAACAGATACATAGGTTGACGGATTGATAAACAAACAATCCGACCCGGAAATGATAATTGAGACAGAAACAGGGGGTTCTATCAATGAAGGCCTGACAGAAGGACTAACAGGATTATAGTGCCAAATACGAGTAGATCATAGATAGACAGATACGTAGACAAATAGATCTAGGTATAATGAGATAGATAGATAGATAGGTATAACTGATTATTGCATAGATTATCATCCGCATATATATCTGGCAGAAACTCCAATAACCAACACAGGTGGATGTCTGGGTATGGATTGGGATGACCCGGGTCCCGGGATCAACCCAAACAGAGAGTTTCTTTTTCTATATCAGGTCGGGTTTCAAAACTGGGTTCGTTTTTTAATCTCTTGGAACTGATATACGCATGTCAATATAATGTTACGCTTTCTCTCTCTCTCTCTCTCTCTCTCTCTGCCAATCCTCATGCCATGTAGCCAACTGTGTCCATAACCCTTCAGTACGGTGAGGTCTTCTTCACTGTATTCTTGCTATCCACACAGTATTTTACTCAGCTCAGGAGAGACTTTGTGAAGTAGACGGGTTTGCTGCAGCCTTCCTTAACCACCATCACTAGTCAAACCAGAATATGAAGAGCTCTGGGGTGGAGAGGGGGATTAAGTACAGCGGTGCCACATCTTTACCAAAACAAAACCACCCGGTATCCAACGTTTTCTATAATATTTTGAATGAGATAACTCCGACAAAAATATGCTACCGTACTTTTGTTACGTTTAGTCTTTTTGGTTCCATTAAGGCTGTTATCGGCTATTATAGTATAAAAATACAAGCTATAAACAGTCCACGGTGGGTGGTAGGTGAGTGGCCGTGACTGACCCAAACAGCGGGTCACCGGAAACGTGGCATGTGGTCTAAACAACGTTGTCACTTGTATAGAGTCGTTGTTTATATTCTTATAAAGAAAATAAGTCGTTACTATGAAGTTTTTTTAATATATTATATATGGAGTACTTCACGGTACAGTAATATAAAACTGTTAATATCTTAACATTCGACAATGTAAAGTTGAAGGTTTAAATGTTTGGCATATGCACCTTTCTTACCTGCCACACCCCAGAGCTCTTCATATTCTGGTTTGACTATAGGCTGCTCTCCTCTACCCAATATAATCCTCTCGCCCCACCAACAACAACACAAAAATACTCTTCTCACACACAACCGTATCTCCCGCATTCATATTTACCTTTTTTATCTTATCTATTCCCTGATTATGACGATTAATACTGTTGTTTGCTCATGCCATTTATCAGTGGCAAGTATGGTCCGCATGATGATGATGATGATGATGATGATGATGATGGATACCGACGATGACTATGACGATAATGATGTTGACTGCCAAGGAGATGATGATGAAAATGATAATGATGATGGTGATGATAAGTAAAGTCGAGTTAATTTTTAGGATGTTTAATTCAAAGTTTCAGGAATAAATAGATACAATGCTTTAAATTCATATGTAGTCAGGGAGACAAATACATTATGGTTACATCTGAGGGACAGAAGCCACACCGGCCAACACTAGTAGATAAATGGGTCTGGATAGTGACGACTCAGGATCAACGCCATTAAGGAGTAGAAGGCTTCTTGTATACGTAAATCATACTAGGTTCGGAGTATGATCTGTGATTAACAGGATCTCTCTCTCTCTCTCTCTCTCTCTTGTGTATGTAAGTGCATCAGCAATGGATCTTTTATCTTAGTCTTCCTCTCCGTTCACGTACTCCTTCATCCATATTCCACCACGCACTTATCACAATGTTAACCCATTTCCGCCCAGCGTCCTCAGTATAGGATGGAGTCGGGCATCTTCAACGGTTAATAAAGGAGGGAACCCCAGGGTAGGGACCTATGAACTCCGCGACTATGAACCGACAGGCGAACGGAGGTACACTTAGTACCCTTCCAGCAAAATCCCTCGCACAGGAACCCTGGGAGCTAATGGGTTAATAATTTTACCATTAGCCCTCTCACAGTAGGCACAAATTTACTCTGCTATTCCACTTAATGCCAGACAATCTTATTAATCTGAGAGTGAGTCACAGGAGCCTGACTCCCAATGCAATCACAACTAACCCTCTAATGGCACGCACAGCTCTAGTACACTATTCTAAGTAACGCCAGACGATTTTATTAATCTGAGAGTGAGTCATAGGATCCTGATGTTAAGACACGAGAAATAATACCCACCCGGGATTAACTCTGAGACTTAAACGAATACACAGATAGATAGACAGATAAGTTGGTGACTGGAAGGATGGACATATCAAAAACAGTTGAATTAATGGATGACTAGAGGGACTGATGGTTAAAATGATGGATAAACAAATATACAGACACATGTGGACAAATACCAGTACATTGGCTGAAATAAAGACAGAGAATAGATTAATATCCAAAAATATAGATAGAAACCACTAAAGCCAACACAGGTACATAACTGGGTTTCGTTAGTGAGGCCCGGGATCGAATAAGGGTGATTGGTTGGTTTCTTTTCTCAAATTTCAACTTATTATTTAAACTTGGTCTCAGTTTTACTTTTTGTCTCTGCTTCGCTAGTCGTATATTATCTTTGTAACTGACGTGTGTATGAGTGTAACAAAATGGTGGGTGGTAAGCCGTAATAAAACAGCAAGTTGTATATCCTGGGGCAAAACGTTAAATGGGATAGTTTTAACATTTTTGGTGGGCCATATTTCTCTCTTCATCATAGTAAAATCGTGTGACGTCAGCGGAAATAAACTGCAAGTAGGTAATTGGCAGGCAAAGGGTTAAAGGCGTTTTGTTGTGGCCACCCTGGATGAAGCCTGCCATTGGGTGTGGCCTGAGGGATGGCCAGACCCACTGACTAATAGATAAATAGATAGATACACACACACACACACACACACACACACACACACACACACACACACACACACACACACACACACACACACCCTGGATGAACCCTGCCATTGGATGTGGCCTGAGGGATGGCCAGACCCACTGACTAATAGATAAATAGACAGACAGACAGACAGACAGACAGACAGGCAGACACACACACACACACACACACACACACACACACACACACACACACACACACACACACACACACACATGCACACAAGTAATACATAAATAGATATATATATACACACACACACACACACACACACACATACACACTCGTGCACACAAGTAATAGATAAATAGATACACACACACACACACACACACACACACACACACACACAATTTACAATGCACTCCCTCCACACCCACCTTGACTCACGCACTATTCAAAAACTCACTCTAATCCTACGCACACTCACTTCTACTTTCATGTAACACAGTTCCCTCATTCTCAGATTTCCTCTCCTCCTTCTCCCACAGATAACCACCACAGCCACCCAGGAACACAACCACACTAATATTTCCTAACAACAAATAGGTCAGAATGAAGAAAGCTGACACAGATCTGTCATGCAGTGGAAGGATGCTGGATGATGATGATGCTTAACCCTCCCATCGTGGGGGTAACTCTGGTGTTTTAGTCCAAGTAATTTCAGTGGACGGTTATTCAGGTGAGAGAGAGTCATAGTAGTTTTGGTGTGTTATTACTATCATCGTTAACCCCCTAATGACCGGAAAAACTCTAGTAATTAATTGCAACTAACACCAGACGATTTTATTCAGCTGAGAGTGAGTCATAGATGCCTGAGTGTTAAGATGAGGAGCTGATACCTAACCGAGATGAAGCAGGCGACACAGATAGATAGACAGATAGATACACTGGATAATTGAAAGAGGGGAAAATATTGTTAAAAATTATACTGATGAATTAATAAGAGGTCAGATAGGCATACAAATAAATAGACAAAAGAAAGACAAAAATATGAACTGAACAAGAGTTAGATTAAAACACATGGACAGAAAGACACACAGACAGAAACCACCACAGCCAACACAGGTAGATAACTGGGTCTGGTGAGTGAGGCCCGGCATCGAAACCAACTTGAATTGTAGGGTTTCTTTTTAGTATTTTATGTCGCTGTATTTTCTGTGCTTAGTTGTATACCTTGTTTCATTTCTTTTTATTTTTAATGCTCTCTCTCTCTCTCTCTCTCTCTCTCTCTCTCTCTCTCTCTCTCCTCCTCCTCCTCCTCCTCCTCCAAGATGAGGTCGAAATAAAAATAGACGATCATCAGTCTTTCTCTATCAAATGTGATCGTGCCAAACAGAAAACTTCCTCCTTTACATCATCACTATGCTCATTCTCTTCCTCCTCCTCATCATCATCTTCATCACCATCATTGCCATCATCATCATCATCATTTTAGTCTCTTTTGACATCTTTGGAAAAGCAGAGGCGCCATCATCATCATCATCATCATCATCACCATCATCACCTCTTTTCACACTTAAGGAAAGGCTGAGGCAAAGATCAGAAAGCAAGGTAAGAGAGAGCACTACAGAGGGAGAACTACCTTCAGCCTGCCCAGTGATATCAACACACACTCATTCACTCACCATTTAACCCAGATCAATAAAATACTTTTTGTGTCCCTGTTAATTAACGACAAGTCCTCCCAGCCACAACACGCCACCCTCCCTCATATTCTCCCCCACCTTGCCCCTCCATCATGTTCTTGGCCTGTCTCAAAGGTATGAATTACAACACAAAGCCAAAGCAAGCAAGTCACTGGCCATCGCAACCACTGAACATATGCAGGAGGTGGCAAATATTTAACTTTCCGATGATCGGGTGTGGCTGGATTAACTGATGAAATGTTGGAGGACTCAGGAGATATGGAGTGGGGTTTGATGCCATTTTGATTAATTTCATTATATACACGAGTATATGAGTTTGTTGTCGCAGACGACTGACTGAAGAATGTGACTGTAAATGTGTAAAGGGGAAAGGGTAATGCCGTGAAAAGTGGAAATTATATGGACATGAGTCTTTTGGGCAAGATAATGAAGATCATGAAGATAGTCCTGATAATTGAAAGAGGGAATATTGATAAGATGTAGTCTCAGTTTTTGCAAGACATAGGCACCACTGATACCATAATCATTGTCCGACAGCTTCGGGAAAATTAATTATATAGGAAAGAAGATGGAGCTTTTCTTTGTTTTTGTTGATTTGGACAAGTTGTTTGAATTATCCTTAAGGAGGTCGTGAAGTGGGCAGTGAGAACGCATGGGACAGAGGAGTGGCTGATTAAAGTGGTTATATGGCTATGCATGTGGGCTCTCATACCCATGTGAGACTGAGGAGAGATCTGAGTGACGATCTTTCCGTGAATGTTGGCTTGCATCAGGGGTTAGGCTTGAGTCCCTTGTTGCTTGTCATGGTTCTTGAAGCCCTCGCATATGACTTCAGAAATGGACTGCCAAGAGAGATGTAGTATGCTGATGACTTATGTTGATTACAGAGAATGAAATGGAGGCGTAAGAAAGATTTAGGAGGTGGGAAGATGGAGCGGGGTACAAGGCACTGGGTATTTTTCTGGGGGGGGGGGGGAATAAAAGAGAAGATATCTAGAGGTGATGGCAATACTGTCAAACAAGAGGAAGTGTGGCTATGTGGAGTTTGCCACAAGGGTTTAGGAATAACTCCATGCTTTGAAGTCTTTGTGATTGGTGGGTGCTTAAGAGTTGTACTGGTATTAGAAGTATGTTGTGAGATAATAATGGTTTCCCATGAGTTGTGTGTTGGGGAGAAAATGTAGAGACTGACATTCAGGTCATGATTGAAGTTCTTGGAGAGTCTCTTCAGTGCGTAGAGGAGTTTTGTTATTTGAGGGACAAGTTACATAATGGTGGTGGGGCTGGATCTAGCTCCGTAGATGGGGTAAGGACTGGCTGGAGGAAGTTCAGGTAGCTGTTGTCTCTCCTTACTTTGACACAGCTCTCCGTCCGTGCTAAGGGATCCTTGTATGCAGCGACTTTTAGGAGTGTAATGCTGTATACAAGTCAGATCTAGGCAGCAAAACAAATAATAATAATAATAATAATAATAATAACAATAATGATAATAATAATAATAATAATAATAATAATAATAATAATAATAACAATAATGATAATAATAATAATAATAATAATAATAATAATAATAATAATAATAATAATAGATATATAAAAGGATACTCGCATTAATAGAAGTACAGAAAGGACAAAGATTAGAGGGATGTGTAGAGCGTTCTTGAATGAGAGGCCTGGCAAGGGGGTGGGGGCGGAGCGTAGGATTGCGACTGAAGGGCTGAGGGGAAAGATGGGCCAAGAAGCACTGGTATCGTGATCACGAGGAGCTGACTGAAACACTTCGGGCATTTTGGGAGGATGAAGCATGACAATTCGGTGCGAAAGGTAAGATGTGTGAATGTCGAGGGTAAGGTTACGAGAAGCACACCAAAAATGTCCTGAGACGAGGTTATAGAGTATGACATCAGGAATATGGAACTGAGCTGGGAGACTGTCAAAGACCTAACATCATGGAGATCCGTCATCAGGTGACCAAGCCGACGCATGCGCTCATCTTTGCGCCTTCTGAACGATACGATACAATACGAGCGTATGTACGTATGTACTTACGTATATATTTACTAAACATAAATTTGGCAGAAACTCCTACAGTCAACACAGGTGGATATCTGGGTGTGGACAGTGACGACCCAAGATAGAACCTAAACAAGGCCATTGAGTTTCTTTTATTACGTCATGCCAAGGATTATTTTTAGTATTTTTTACACACCTCCTTTATGTCGCAGTATATTTTGTCATGATTATTTAAACTCTCTCTCTCTCTCTCTCTCTCTCTCTCTCTCACACACACACACACACACACACACACACACACACACACAGTAACTTTAATATCACCAGTATCCTCCTTTACTACGAGGGATTTTTACGAAGCTGAATAAAATCGTGTGAGGGAAGGAAGCATGAAATGAAAGCGACATCACCGTTCTGAGAGGGTAGCTGTGGATGTAGCCCCAGGTTCATCTGAAACCTGAACCCAGTGGACTGCAGGATGAACTCTTCCTCCTGCTGCAGTCCACCATCCTCCTTTCAGGGGATAGAGAGGGAGCTGAGGGACGTCTGTGTAACCTGGAAGTGAAGTCGACCAGTTATATCGGTGCCACCACGTGAAGGCGTCCCTGTGCACCACCACTGAGAGGGTAAAAGGAGATGGATTCAAACATCTTTAGTACCTATCGATTTCCTTATCCTGAATGCAACCCTATGCTGCTGACAAGAATATAAAATATAATACAATATCCTACTGACGGAGATGAAGATTTTTTTTATTATTCAAATTCTCCTCGTGATCTTAACCCCTTCAGTCCGATGACATATTATCGACTTCATTCTTGCCACTTACAGACTTAATTCAGCTTCAAGAAGGAATATTTGAACTGTAGTAATCTTGTCTGTCCTCCATTACCTCTTGCACTACAGGAGCCTCTCCCACACTAAATAAAGTGGCCAAGAGGTAGCAAGAACGAAGGAATGGAAACAGGTCATTAGACTGAAGAGGTAAACAGAAACCCTCACAGCCGACAAGGAATCAAATCAGATGTGTGACAGAGAACTAGGTTTTCATTTCATCTTTTGTTTCCCTGCCAGGTTTCTTTTGTGTTTTTAGCCACTGAATAACTTAATTTCTTCACCGCCATCAGCAGGGTCTGACGAGGAACTTAAACGTGCTGACGCAGTGCATCCTGTGTCGAGCTGTTGGGGCGTCCACCTGGGAGCCAGACCTCCTCATCTATTCCTGCACCTTGCCGTGGAAAGGATCCTGATCAAGCCATGACTACGAGCTATCACAAGGTGGCTGCAGATACCTACACGGTTTATGCATACACTGTACCAGGAGGCTGGCACTAAAGAAACAGTTTATAACTTGTGGAGGACAGTTCTGTTCAACTAGATAGACGAGGGTTAAACAGCATCCACGGCAAAAACAACTACAATAACAACAGTGGTTGTGATTAAGACTGTACAGTATTTATTTGATATCAATCCGCACATCACAAACCCGACTCCTTCTAAAATTATAATGTATTTACCACAAATGTTTTTGTCAGGGCGCGTCCACACGTGCCCTCGAACGTATGTTGACAACACTACTGGCAACATGTTTGAGTACAAGTATGGAGCAGTATTTGGACAGTTGTACGCAAACATGTCTCGAACACTGGCAGCAAAGGCGATGGGATATGAGTGTCCATACCAGGCGGCTGAGACTTCATTATGACGTTGCCAACATGATCTGGACGCTGGTGTTCCCAGCATAATTGCAACGTGTTCATTATTGTGTTGCATACACGTTGTCAGCACTTGTTCGAGGACAAGTGTGGACGCGACCTAACGTAAATGAAGGGACACAACTCAGGATGCTAATTATTCATTCATTTCTCGATGCTGTTCAGGGCAGTGTTGCCAAGTAAAATCTCTCACACAAGGCCTATAGGTGTGTACTTTTTCCCCTGGCCGAATGTACAAAAAGATAGATGGATGAATCACTGATTAGTTGCACAGAAATATAAAAGTATATAAAGACACAGAGGTAAGCAGATATAAAGGATGACGAAAATATAGAAAGATGGACATACACGTATTGCCTGAGAGCCAGACAGAAACCACTAACACTAACCATTTTTCACTTCTTTCTATTGGGCCTCTGCGTTTCACGAATGGTTTCTTGCTTTCATATTTCATGCGATGGTTCCCCTCCTGAACTTAGTTTTATTCTTTGCTTCTGTTCGCTTGATTCTCTCTCTCTCTCTCTCTCTCTCTCTCTGCCAATCCTCATGCCATGTAGCCAACTGTGTCCATAACCCCTTCAGTACGGTGAGGTCTTCTTCACTGTATTCTTGCTATCCACACAGAATTTTACTCAGCTCAGGAGAGACTTTGTGAAGTAGACGGGTTTGCTGCAGCCTTCCTTAACCACCTTCACTACTAGGCTGCTCTCCTCTGCTCAATATAATCCTCTCGCCCCACCAACAACAACACAAAAATACTCTTCTCACTCACAACCTTATCTCCCTCATTCATATTTACCTTCTTTATTTTAACTATTTGCTAATTATTACATTTACTACAGTTTTTAACTCACGCCATTTATCAGTGGGAAGTTGGTCCGGATGATGACGGTGATGATGATGATGATGATGATGGCGGCGACGATGATGACTACGATGATGATGATGATGATGGATACCGACGATGACTATGACGATAATGATGTTGACTACCAAGAAGATGATGATGAAAATGATAATGATTATGGTGATGATGATGATGATGATGATGGCGACGACGATGATGACTACGATGATGATGATGATGATGGATACCGACGATGACTATGATGATAATGATGTTGACTACCACGGAAATGATGATGAAAATGATAATGATGATGGTGACGATGATAATTAAATGTAAGGTCGATTTAATTTTTAGGATGTTTATTTGAGTTTCAGAAATAAATAGATGCGATGCTTTAAATTCATATGTTGACAGGGAGACAAATACATTATGGTTACATAGAAGGGACAGAAGCCACACCACCAACACTGGAAGATAACTGGGTCTGCATAGTGACGGCCCGGGATCGAACCAAATGAGAACGTTGGGTTTCTTTTTTACTTAAACCATAGCCCTGCTAGGTTCGGTGCCTGATGTGCTATCTTTTTTAACAATCTCTCTCTCTCTCTCTCTCTCTCTCTCTCTCTCTCTCTCTCTCTCTCTCTCTCTCTCTCGTGTATGTAAGTGCACCAGCAATGGGTCTTATATCCTACACTGTCTTCCTCTCCGTTCACGCACTCCTTCATCCATATTCCACCACGCACCCACCACAGTGTTAATACTGTTACCATTAACCCTCTCACAGTAGGCACAACTCTGTTATGCTATTCCACCTAATGACAGACGATTTTATTCATATGAGAGTAAGTTATAGCATCCTGAGTGCTAATGCAATTATAACTAACCCTCTCATGGTAGGCCCAACTTTAGTACTCTACTCCAACTAATACGAGACTATTTTATTCATCTGAGAGTGAGTCATAGGAGCCTAATGTTAAGACACGAGAAATAATACCCACTTGGGATCAACTCTGAGACTAAAATACACAGACAGATAGACTGATATATATAGTACATAGGTGGCTGGATGGATGGAATTAGTGGATGGATGAATGGTGGGATGGATGGATAGATGGCTGGTTAAAAGGATGAATAAACAAATACACAGAGAGAAATGGACAAATGTATAGGCTGGCAAATTGACAGAGAAAACATTAATGCTCAAGAAGATAAACAGAAACCACAACAGCCAACACAGTTATACATATCTGGGTGTGGCTGGTGAGGCCCGAAATCGAACCAGAGAGAGCTCATGGTTTCTTTTTTATGAATTACAATCCATTGTAGGCCACTTGGTATCAGTATTAGTTTGTATCTCTGTTAACAATTCGTATATTTTCTTTATAACTGCTGTTTGTATGAGTGTAACAATATGGTGGGTGATAAGCCGTAATAAAACAGGAAGTTGTATATCCTGGGGCAAAACGTTAAATGTGATAGTTTTAACATTTTTGGTGGGCCATATTTCTCTCTTCATCATAGTAAAATCGTGTGACGTCATGGGAAATAAACTGCACGTAGGTAATTGGCAGGCAAAGGGTTAAAGGCGTTTTGTTGTGGCCACCCTGGATGAAGCCTGCCATTGGGTGTGGCCTGAGGGATGGCCAGACCCACTGACTAATAGATAAATAGATAGATACGCACACACACACACACACACACACACACACACACACACACACACACACACCCTGGATGAAGCCTGCCATTGGGTGTGGCCTGAGGGATGGCCAGACCCACTGACTAATAGATAAATAGATAGATACACACACACACACACACACACACACACACACACACACACACACACCCTGGATGAAGCCTGCCATTGGGTGTGGTCTGAGGGATGGCCAGACCCACTGACTAATAGATAAATAGATAGATACACACACACACACACACACACACACACACACACACACACACACACACACACACACACACCCTGGATGAACCCTGCCATTGAGTGTGGCCTGAGGGATGGCCAGACCCACTGACTAGTAGATTAATAGATACACACACACACACACACACACACACACACACACACACACACACACACACACACCCTGGATGAACCTTGCCATTGGGTGTGGCCTGAGGGATGGCTAGACAGACTGTCCATTGGATAAATACACACACACACACACACACACACACACACACACACACACACACACACACACACACACACACACACACATGCCTTAATGAACATTGCCATAGGATGATAGGTAACAATCTGATTAGAGGATAAAAAAAAAGATTGACAGGTGACAAGAGCCAGATATACAGGTAAACAGAGATAGACAAACAAGTATAGAGATGGACCGATAGACATACAAACAATCCGACCCTGTAATGATATTAACTGATACAGAAACAGTGAGTCCTATTAATGAAAGCCTGATAGACGGGCGTACGAGTTTATCGCAACAGATTGAGCGACAGATAGACAGATAGATTGGTAGACAAATAGGTCGGGAAAAAGGGCAGAGAGAGATATATAATTAAAAGCTGCCTATATATTTTTCTGTACATGTATTTGGCAGAAACTCCAATAATCAACACAGGTGGATATCAGGGTATGGAGTGGGAGGACCCGGCATCGAACCCAGGCGTGAAAGTTTCTTTTTCTAAATCAAGCCAGGGTTCAAAATTTAGCTCGTTTTGGCACTTTAAAGCTAATTTGCGCAGTCAGTGTAACCTCTGTCTGTCTGTCTGTCTCTCTCTCTCTGCCAATCCTCATGCCATGTAACCAACTGTGTCCATAACCCCTTCAGTACGGTGAGGTCTTCTTCACTGTATTCTTGCTATCCGCACAGTATGTTACTCAGCTCAGGAGAGACTTTGTGAAGTAGACGGGTTTGCTGCAGCCTTCCTTAACCACCTTCACTACTAGGCTGCTCTCCTCTGCCCAGTATAATCCTCTCGCCCCACCAACAACAACACAAAAATACTCTTCTCACACACAGCCTTATCTCCCTCATTCATACTGTATTTACCTTCTCTGTCTTATCTATTTTCTAATTATTACATTTACAGCTGTTGTGTACTCATGCCGTTTATCAGTGGGAAATCTGGCTCAGATGATGATGATGATGATGTTGATGGACAGCGACGATGATGATGACAAAGACGACGATAATGAGGACGATGGTAATGATGATGACTGCGACGATGATGATGGTAATGATAATGCTGCTGATGATGATAATGGTGATGATGACAATTAAGTTTCAGGTCAATTTTTATCTTTCGGATGAGTCTGACTAGAAGACTGTGGAGTAAAGAGATGAAATACTTTGAATTTATATGTAGACAGGGAGACTAATACATTATGGTTACATAGGAGGAAAAGAAGCCACACCGGCAGTCACTGGTACATAACTGGGTCTGGATAGAGACGGCCAGGGATCGAAACCAACATTGCTTTGAAGGCTTCTTTTTTTACAAGTAAATCATACTAGATTTGGTGCCTGATCTGTTATCTTGGTTAATAGTAATTCTCTCTGTGGGAAATATTTTCCCCCAGAGCAGTTGCGCTCTCTAAATTTATCATAGTTTATCCCTGGTTAAAGGCAGAGGACGTAGAGACTGTTGTTAATTATTCAAGCGGTTTTAATAACCCAGAAACGACGTTCTCTTTAATAATTCTTGTTATTGATAAATTAAATGCTACTGCATTTAACCCCCGTGGACAACTATGCATTGTAAATACATGTAATTATGTGGTATTTTCCACTGACCTAAGCTGCGTCTGCGCGATAGGTGACGTGGCAAGCAGGGAAAGATTCCCCTGTTAAGGAAGATGTGGAATTAAGATATTTACATAATTAAAGGGAATAATTGGTCTAACTTTAATTTAAGTGGAACTGAGATTAATTTGTTAGATTTGCCCTGTACATATCATGATGTAATTTGACTGTATTTAGTACTGTAAATAACTAAAAGTTGGCAACCTACCATTCTATGAGGGAGGTAGAATTGCCGCGTTCACTCCCTCTGTTCCTAGTCGCTCTCAAGCTAGGTTGTACAGCTCCGGACAGATGAAACGGCTACACCCCATCCACCAGCAACTTGGTTTGGGTCTCAGTGGTTCTGGTAACAGTTGCAGGTGGAGGGAGGGGGGATGTGGGAGGGTGAGGAGGGGAGAAATGTGGGCGGAGTTATATAGGGGGTAGTGTGGGAGGGTGAAGAAGCAGCACAGTCTGGCTGGTGGGAGGGGGAGACGAATGGTTGGGTAGCGGAGACGAGAGTCTGCTAGAGGGTAAGACAGGTGAGTGTGATGAGATGAAAAGAAAATACAAAAAATGAATTATTATAATATCTGCTAAATATATTGCATTTTATCTACTAAATAAAAACACTGTCTATTATTCATCACCGTATTTGGGTATCCTACTCATTATTATTATCCTTTGGATATTAGGCAATAAATACAGATATTGGACGGTCTTTAGGACCCGAACCAATTTTTTCATAACTTTTTTCCTCAGCTATTTCCGTATTCCTATTATCCCTCGTGCTTGAAGTCCCCCTTTTTTTCACTTTCTCCTACGCCCTACATTTTTTTTTTAGGCATAAGGCAGTTTAACTTTCTCTTTAAATAACCATATTTGTCAACAAATATTCCTTTCATTAATCTATTTAATTACCTGTTTTCTTTCAATATGCATTTGTCTAATAATGGGTGTTACACCTTAATTGGCGCCGCTATTTGACGTTTTGAATAAATTTGGTCTAAATTTTCGCATATATTGCAGTCTCTCTCAAGTAGGCTGGCAACCTCACACATCCTCCCCCCTGCTTTCTCCTTCTCTCGCTACCCGTTCCCTCCTTTCCTTTTTGTAGTACTGTTTATCTATTCTTTCTCATATTTTTAACCTCATTCCTTCTTACAAACTTTTAGTGCCATAGGAATTTCTCCCTTATCACCTACAGTCCTACTACATGAAAGTGGAAAAAACTGCCATCGGGAAAAGAATAACTGGAAATTTATGGCGAAGGTTACGATATTAGTTATTTAGAATGAAAGTGTTGGCAGATACGCATTCTTGACGTGATTATCACAGCCACAGCATTTCGCCTTCATAAAACAGAAGGACTATAGGTTTCATGCATTACCTCCTTACGTCCAGCATTACTGTGCAGAACGCCATGTATAACACATTAAGGACCACAAGGACAGTACTGGTAGTCATCGTGATTCTCATGAATCTCTCCATAGGCTATTGAAAACAGTGCTTTATGCTCAACTTCAGAATTATGTTCTCATCAAGGCAATGATAGGCAAAGATAATAAAAACAATATATACAACCAAATTATCATTTATCATACAACAAAGCTCAAACTGCCTCCGTGCTACCTGAAAAAAATTAAATACCTGATCATATATATATATATTGTTACGGAACAGAGAAAGATAACGTACACTTTAAGTGAGAATACTAAGAGTCACTACTGTCCCGTAAAGTTCCAGGTTCAAAACAAAAGAGTTAGGTAAAATTACAAGTTAAAGTTTAATGCTTAAATTAACAACAAAACATTCAGAACTCATAAGGATAATGTAATGGCAAATAAACAGGTTAAATATATGGTTAACTGCAATAGCCTCTATTAACACGAAATTAGCAAGAATAAATTTATCTAAGTCAGCCCTGATAAAATGAGATACCAGATAATACTCAGTGAATGCCAGATAAATAATTACAGATACAAGCTATTATCAAAAATGACTGACATAAAGAACCTCACACGAATTACAAAAACTTCACCAGGCCTACAAATTAAACTTATGCTATACAGTACAAGAAAAAATGCAACAACAGTAATACTCAAATTACACACAGCTGCTAGATGGTTGGAGACTTCTTGAGCACTCACAATAATAATATCTGTACAGGGGAGGACAGAGATGTGAACAAAATGAGGAGCAGATCTAAGTGGCAATGATGCAGAGACTGAGCTCATTATATAGGAGCCGGCAGAGCCTGATACAACTTGTAAGCAGGACGCGCAAATGAAGCCATGGGGACAAAGAGCTGATAATCCCGCTCTAAGCAACAGAGAGAACGATTTACTCTACTATAACGGTAGAAGGGGGGAACTGAGGCAGAACACGCTCGTGATCAAATATGCAGCATACTGTGCGTTAAAATTACACAGAGGATGATGAAATCATAGGCTATGTAACACCTCCCCACAAAGAAAAAAGAAATTTACAAAGGAAATTTCTTATTATTCTAAAACAATCTGTATATGGCATTACAGACCATGCAAAGGTCTTTCCTAATGTTACAAAAAATGAGATCTCCCTAGCACGTTCAGTCATAGGTACTTGCCAGTATCCCTTTAACAAATCAAACTCACTTATGTACCCAGCCTTTCCGATCTTGTCTATGCAATCTTCCACACGAGGGAGAGGGTAAGTGTCTGTTTTAGTTATCTGATTAACACGTCTGTAGTCGATGCAAAGCCTCTGTGACCCACCTGGCTTAGGGACTAGAGTGACAGGAGAACTCCACTCGCTCTGACAGGGCTCAATCATCTTGTGGTCCAACAGGTAGCCAAGCTCCTTCTGGATGAGAGGAACTTTCACTGGGTTCACACGGTAAGGAGGCAATTTAATTGGCTTTGCGTCTTCAACATCGACATCATGCATCAACACAGTGGTTCTTCCTGGAGTAGCACGGAACACTTGCGGGTACTCCTGCAATAATGCCGAAAACTCCTGCCTTTCCTTAGGTGGTAGATGAGAAAGCTTAGTCTGGAGATCATTCATGATATCAGGATTCTTCCCCAAACTATCACTCAGGCTCATACTGCATGGGAGAGCTTCACTTGCAGACTCGGGTGGAACAGCTACAGTGCAGACTGGATTATTTTCGTCCCGCCTGTGATATAACTTTAGCATGTTGATGTGACATAGTTGCTTGCTCTTTCTACGATCTGGTGTGGCGATGACATAGTTGACATCACTGAGTTTCTTCTCCACGAAATAAGGGCCACTAAACTTGGCTTGAAGAGGTTGCCCATGAACTGGTAGCAGAATCAAAACCTGATCTCCTGGCTGAAAGTGGCGTAACCTGGACTTCTTGTCATACCAAGTCTTCATCTTCTCCTGAGCAGCTCCTAAATTCTCTCTCGCCAGCTGTAAAGCAGTGGACAGCCGTTCTTTGAAATTCATCACATACTCCAGCAGGTTGACGTCATCTTCCTCCGACAGCCAGCATTCCTTGAGTAGCTTAAGGGGTCCTCTTACTTCATGGCCAAACAGTAGTTCAAAAGGTGAGAAGCCCAGTGATTCATTTGGAGATTCTCTTGCAGCAAACACAACGAATGGAAGACCTTTATCCCAGTCTTTCTGATGTTCCAAACAGTATTTCTTGAGCATCGATTTGAGTGTTTGATGATATCTCTCCAACGCTCCTTGGGTCTGGGGATGGTAAGCTGAAGACGTGATCTGGGAGATGCCCAACTCTTTCAGAGACTGCTTGAAAACATTTGACATGAAATTACTTCCTCGGTCTGACTGTACCTCCTTGGGCAGACCAAACTTTGTGAAGAACCCTAGCATTTCCTTAACCACGTTCTTTGCTGAGATGTTTCTAAGTGGAATGGCTTCAGGATAACGAGTAGCCATATCAATCATGGTCAACACATAAGAAAATCCTGAAGAAGTCTTAGGAAGAGGGCCCACAATATCCACCAACACACGGGTGAAAGGCGCCTCAAAAGGAGGAATGGGAACTAGAGGTGCAACCTTTTCGGTCTGATTACACTTCCCCACAACTTGACAGGTGTGACAAGACTTACAATACCAGGAAACATCCCTGAAGATACCTGGCCAGTAGAAGTGTTTCAAAATGCGTGCCACAGTCTTCCTCACTCCAAGGTGTCCTGCCAAACTGGAATCATGAGCCACTCGAATGATATCCTGCCTACAAACACGAGGGATGACAACTTGATGTACAACCTCCCATTCACAGTCGGCTGATGCTGTTGGGGGTCTCCACTTCCTCATAAGTACTCCTGACTTTACATAACATGTAGAAGCACCTGCTGACTCTTCTTCACTGTAAGCAGAGTTAGCTAGACCTTTCAACTCAGGGTCAGCAACCTGCAACTCAATCAACTCTTGACGAGACAAATTATCAACACTACGGGGTACTGCCTCATCTGGTGAGTGGTCCAAATTAGCAAGAAAAGTGTCAGCTAGGATAACATCATCATCATCATTATCCTCTAAATCACCAGTAACTTTAGACTTAGCCCTAGTGACAGCACATGCAGGGAACACATCAGGGACATCACAATCCCGGGACACAGCCACTGGCTCACTAGACAACTGAGGAGCTGGACACACTTGACTTCCACCAATATCATTTCCAAGTAAGAAAGTTACACCTGACATTGGGAGTGTCTCAACCAACCCAACCATTACAGAACCATTAACAAAACCAGACTCTAAATTCACTCTGCACAGAGGAACAGAGAAGTAATTATTCCCTACACCTTGTAAGATTACAGTTTCATCAGAGGAATTAAAATTAGAGCCTAGAACACTGGTCAGCATAAGGGATTGGCAAGCACCTGTATCACGATATATTTGAACTGATTTCCTGTCATTACTGTCCAGAGGACTGACAAAACCATCAGACAGGAAATTAGCACATGAACTCTTGAGAGTGTCACCCACGTTACTGCTCAAAAGAGGAGCTCCATCATGAGAATTTAAGTTACCCCTCAAAGCAGGTTCAGTTAACTCAGTTAAAGAATTCTGGGAACTCTCAAGAGTGGACACTAGACCAATTGACTGAATATTTAAAGACTCCTTTTTGTTCACATCACGCTGTCTCCTGAAACATCTCTCCGTAGTATGACCAAGCTTACTACAATAAGTACATTTACTTTTCTGAAATCTAGAGGTGAAGCTGGTATTTACTTCCTGAGAAACATCATCCTTATTCTCTTTCCTGTTACCTGCACTCTGAGTAGAGGCAACGTACTTACTCTCAGCTTTCCCTTTTTCTTTAGAATATCTCTTGTGAGTGACAACATATTCATCAGCTAAAACTGCAGCATCAGACAAATTATCTATTCTTCTCTCATCAAGATATAGGCTTACATCTTCATAAATACACCTTTTGAAATCCTCCAGCAAAATCATCTGCTTAACTTTACCAAAATCAGAATCCACATTCTTAGAATTTAACCACTGCTCTAACAGATCTTCTTTGATTTTTGCATACTCAACATGGGATTGCTTATCTTGCTTGTAAGTTGTCCTAAATTTTACTCTATAGGCTTCAGGAACAAGCTCATAGGCCTTAAGAATCAAGCTCTTAACTACATCATAATTATCAGATTGATCCTGAGGCAAAGATGCATAAGTTACTTGAGCTTTACCGGTGAGAACAGTTTGAAGGAGGACTGGCCAATACTCCTTGGGCCAACTAAAACCTGTAGCTACCCTCTCAAACAACTGAAAATACTTTGTTAAATCAGATTCATTAAAAGGAGGGACAAGTTTAACATTTTTAGCCACATCAAAATCATCAGAGCTAGATGATCCAGTTCCACCTTGTTTCATGCGATACTCATGGTCTGCCTGAATCCTGGCAAGTTCAATTTGTGCCTGAGCCTGTACCTGTGCCTCTTCAATACGAGCCTGAGATTCCGCCTCCTTAGCCTGAGACTCAGCCTCCTTAGCACGTGCTTGAAATTCAGCTTCCTTCACACGAGCCTCCTGCAGGGCTAGCTGTAACTTAGCTAATTCAATCTGCGTTTGCTCATTTGGAGGAGTTACATTAAACAAGCTTTTATTAATCATGCCAACAATTTGATCTTTAGAATGATGAGAGTGAACTGCAATTCCCAATTGTTGAGCAACAAGCTTAAGTTCATTCTTTGTTCTGTTTTCTATATCACACACTGTTTGCACATTTGACAAAAAATCTTTGGCTTCATCAAGTGTAGAAATAGTAGCCATCATGAATATATCACAGTCACAAAATATCAAACAATATCCTTATGATAATATCCTGAATATCCTGATATGAGGTCGCCAAATTTATGTTACGGAACAGAGAAAGATAACGTACACTTTAAGTGAGAATACTAAGAGTCACTAGTGTCCCGTAAAGTTCCAGGTTCAAAACAAAAGAGTTAGGTAAAATTACAAGTTAAAGTTTAATGCTTAAATTAACAACAAAACATTCAGAACTCATAAGGATAATGTAATGGCAAATAAACAGGTTAAATATATGGTTAACTGCAATAGCCTCTATTAACACGAAATTAGCAAGAATAAATTTATCTAAGTCAGCCCTGATAAAATGAGATACCAGATAATACTCAGTGAATGCCAGATAAATAATTACAGATACAAGCTATTATCAAAAATGACTGACATAAAGAACCTCACACGAATTACAAAAACTTCACCAGGCCTACAAATTAAACTTATGCTATACAGTACAAGAAAAAATGCAACAACAGTAATACTCAAATTACACACAGCTGCTAGATGGTTGGAGACTTCTTGAGCACTCACAATAATAATATCTGTACAGGGGAGGACAGAGATGTGAACAAAATGAGGAGCAGATCTAAGTGGCAATGATGCAGAGACTGAGCTCATTATATAGGAGCCGGCAGAGCCTGATACAACTTGTAAGCAGGACGCGCAAATGAAGCCATGGGGACAAAGAGCTGATAATCCCGCTCTAAGCAACAGAGAGAACGACTTACTCTACTATAACGGTAGAAGGGGGGAACTGAGGCAGAACACGCTCGTGATCAAACATGCAGCATACTGTGCGTTAAAATTACACAGAGGATGATGAAATCATAGGCTATGTAACAATATATATATATATATATATATATGGATGATGCCATAGCGCTTAAGGGAATAACAGGGATGACGACGGTGATAATTGTCGCAAGGGAACGAGATGAAAGGAAAATTTTCTCTACCTGAAGTAAATTCTAATGGACAGTAATAATTCGAGACCCCGTTTATTGACAATAATTTTTATAGATCTGCATGTCGCCGTTATTGCCTCCATTCTGAATCGGTGTGACTGATGCCCCGGGGTGGCTGATACCTCTGTTAACACCTCTGTTCATGGCAGGAAACCTAACGACTTCGCATAGTGTCACGTGGCACAAGTTTGTCCTCTAACTATTTTATATGTTTCTATAGGTAAACAAAAAGTCATTTTTTTTTTTACTGTTTCTAAAGAATAACCAGACATGACAATTAATTCACATGTCAGTATGCCACTGTCTCAGTTGACGGAGAGGATCTACCTGATTCGGTTAGAATCATTCATCTCAGTATATACTGACAAAACATGGAACTGGTGGTCTGCCCTGAGTAACGGTGTTTATTGCAGTCCATAGAAAATACAAGTGAACCACAGTCGTTTCTCGTTGATGTATAAATATCCATGTGTTTGTGATGTATTAGTCATTATGGCGTTATTCTCACCCCGGTACTCCATGTCTGAGTTTCAGGAAGTGGGTGAAGAGGTGGCCAGTTACGAGGATACTATCTGTTTGATAAATTTGAGCTCTATGCATCCTCCATACTATGCCACGAACCGGATCCCTCATAAGAAACACCAAGGTCACCTGCTTCCTGGCATACAGTCTAGAGTATTCATCGAGCTTCAATTTACGAAGAAGAAACACTTCTGATACACTCTGTGGTATAAATTAGTTCGCTTTACAAATACCCTTCCGTCACAGCAAGAGATACTCTATCAGGACAGATTATCATTACTATATCATACTTATCACGTAATATAGACGATAAGGATATCTCTCTACCCATTTATCAATTTATATCAGTTATATCAACTACCGAAATGTTCCGAGACGCAATAACGGCGACATGCAGATCTATAAAAATTATTGTCAATAAACGGGGTCTCGAATTATTACTGTCCATTAGAATTTACTTCAGGTAGAGAAAATTTTCCTTTCATCTCGTTCCCTTGCGACAATTATCACCGTCGTCATCCCTGTTATTCCCTTAA
The DNA here is from genome assembly GCF_032717465.1 of Coenobita brevimanus. Lineage (NCBI taxonomy): Eukaryota > Metazoa > Arthropoda > Malacostraca > Decapoda > Coenobitidae > Coenobita > Coenobita brevimanus. The sequence continues at coordinate 9,233,095 of NC_136959.1, forward strand.
GCGCTATGGCATCATCCAAATATATATATATATATATATATATATATATATATATATATATATATATATATATATATATATATATATGATCAGGTATTTAATTTTTTTCAGGTAGCACGGAGGCAGTTTGAGCTTTGTTGTATAATAAATGATAATTTGGTTGTATATATTGTTTTTATTATCTTTGCCTATCATTGCCTTGATGAGAACATAATTCTGAAGTTGAGCATAAAGCACTGTTTTCAATAGCCTATGGAGAGATTCATGAGAATCACGATGACTACCAGTACTGTCCTTGTGGTCCTTAATGTGTTATACATGGCGTTCTGCACAGTAATGCTGGACGTAAGGAGGTAATGCATGAAACCTATAGTCCTTCTGTTTTATGAAGGCGAAATGCTGTGGCTGTGATAATCACGTCAAGAATGCGTATCTGCCAACACTTTCATTCTAAATAACTAATATCGTAACCTTCGCCATAAATTTCCAGTTATTCTTTTCCCGATGGCAGTTTTTTCCACTTTCATGTAGTAGGACTGTAGGTGATAAGGAGAAATTCCTATGGCACTAAAAAGTTTGTAAGAAGGAATAAGGTTAAAAATATGAGAAAGAATAGATAAACAGTACTACAAAAGGAAAGGAGGGAACGGGTAGCGAGAGAAGGAGAAAGCAGGGGGGAGGATGTGTGAGGTTGCCAGCCTACTTGAGAGAGACTGCAATATATGCGAAAATTTAGACCAAATTTATTCAAAACGTCAAATAGCGGCGCCAATTAAGGTGTAACACCCATTATTAGACAAATGCATATTGAAAGAAAACAGGTAATTAAATAGATTAATGAAAGGAATATTTGTTGACAAATATGGTTATTTAAAGAGAAAGTTAAACTGCCTTATGCCTAAAAAAAAAATGTAGGGCGTAGGAGAAAGTGATAAAAAGGGGGACTTCAAGCACGAGGGATAATAGGAATACGGAAATAGCTGAGGAAAAAAGTTATGAAAAAATTGGTTCAGGTCCTAAAGACCGTCCAATATCTGTATTTATTGCCTAATATCCAAAGGATAATAATAATGAGTAGGATACCCAAATACGGTGATGAATAATAGACAGTGTTTTTATTTAGTAGATAAAATGCAATATATGTAGCAGATATTATAATAATTCATTTTTTGTATTTTCTTTTCATCTAATCACACTCACCTGTCTTACCCTCTAGCAGACTCTCGTCTCCGCTACCCAACCATTCGTCTCCCCCTCCCACCAGCCAGACTGCTGCTTCTTCACCCTCCCACACTACCCCCTATATAACTCCGCCCACATTTCTCCCCTCCTCACCCTCCCACAACCCCCCTCCCTCCACCTGCAACTGTTACCAGAACCACTGAGACCCAAACCAAGTTGCTTGTGGGTGGGGTGTAGCCGTTTCATCTGTCCGGAGCTGTACATACGCACCATAAGGACGCTTGCTTGCTCAAGCAATTACACTAAGCAGCCTCATCGTCATCGGTTATCGATCACTCCCTCTTCACTAGCTAAGTATCCTTTACGAATTGGCCAATTCAAGGGGGGATTAGCTATGAGGTAGAAGAGAAATAGTTATTGTAGGTGAGTTAAGGTTAAGTTACGTTTCACCTAACTCTATGAGACTTGTTTGATTTACTTAAGAACAACTTTATAAACGAGTAACGACCTACGAGTTGTTATTAGTAAATACCAGAAATTTCTTACATAGCGGTGCTCCGGCAGGGATACCGACTTGTATACATTAAACTATTTACACATTGTGGTGTCCAGAAAGAGGGCCCCGATTGGTTTAACAGAATTACTCTACATTTTTCACATTTGTGGTGCCCCGAGCGAGTGAGGATAACCGATGTGTGCCGAGGCGCTGAATGTGTCTAAAGTTGCTTTTGTGGGGCACAGTTTACTACCACATTCGGTTGAAGTGGAAGATGTGGACGTACGTGTCTATAGGGCTCCGGGAGGAAAGGCAAGCTTTTTCTCTGAAGATGAAAGGCTGAATGCCGTACTAGACTGGGAGCATGACCGTACGGTCCTTTTCCTTGGAGGAAATGATATCCATGAGGACGTGGAGGTCAATGAAGTTGTGGAGAATATTTTAGCAGTGGTAGGAGCCATAGAGGGCTCTTGTAAATCCTCAGTAGCCATAACCCTCCTCGAGCCAAGGAACCTGCCATATGGCTCTCCAGTTTGTTATGGAACATATAAATTAGTTAGCAGAGCTGTGAACCGAAGTTTGCAAACGGGCCAGGAAGGGAAGGGATTTCATACATTTTAAGGCCAAGCCCTTCCAAGCAATGTTGAAATCTGATGGTATACATTGGAACCATCATGGTAGGGAAGCGGTTCTGCAGAAATTTATAAATTATGTAGAACATAAGAAAGGAGAGTTCTATGCTGTACAAGCTATGGGTGGGCCTATGGAGTATTGAGGTAATAAATTCTGAGCTCTGGGAATATGGGTGTTTTGGCAATTGAGTGTGGGATGAAATAAAACCCTTGAGGTTTAATAACCCTGGGGAATAGGTTAAAAGTATAGACCTAATCTCTACACTCCTCAAAATTAAATTAAATAATTAGCTGAGCTGTAATGAATATTACGAAATTGGGAGAGGGGATAATTTGCACAATGAGGACTTAATCCCTACCCTCTTCAAAATTTAAAATAATCAAATCATTAAGTTGAGGTAAAATTGTGGTTGGAATTCATAATTAAATTATTAAATTGGAACTCCCTCAACATGTCTGTTTCTTTATTGCAAAGATCTTCTAGTAGTAAGGCAGGATGGGTAACTAGAGCCATAAATGATTGTAACCAGTCGCTGGACCAAATACCTCTGTCCAAGGAGAGAATATATAGTCTCCTAAATATTCTGAAAGATCGATGGAGTAAGTACGAAGAGAGTTACTTAACTTTAGAAGCGGCTATAGTAAAGGCTGAGAATAAGGAACTCTTAGAGTCAGAAACTACGAAGTTTGAAAACCAATTAGAAGAATACTTAACTGTAGTAAAGACACTAGAGTCAGAATTAGCTGACACTGCCGCGGAAACACAAGTTGTGGCACAGCAGAGTAGAGCTGTGTTACCACAAATAACGCTTCCTGAATTTGATGGAGAGCAGAACTGGAAATCCTTCTGGGATCAGTTCAAATATTTGGTACACGATAGAACAGATCTCCCTAAAGTCACCAAATTTACTTATTTGTTAGGACAGGTCAAAGGAACACCATATCAACTGATAAAAGAATTACCAGTAGAAGAAAATAACTATGATGTGGCTTTGACCATCCTTAGACAAAATTACGAAGACAGGGAACAAATTATAAATCATTTATTGCGGGCTCTAATAGAATTACCCACGCCTAGGCACGATTTTGATTCCTTGCAAAAATTTAGAATAGCACTAAGTTGTAAATTAAGGGCCTTAGGTACTTACGAAGATATTAAGACATCAGATTGGGTGCTTTCAAGAATTGTATCCTTAAAGCTACCACCGAAAACCAAGGATGCTTTGTATGGTAGGTATCAGAAGGATAATTTCTCCTGTGAAGAGATAGAGGAAGGCTTGATGCAACTCTGTAAACATTTGCAAGGAACATTAAACACTACTGAGGTCAAACAGAAGACTGAAGTAAAGAAAAAACCCACTAACCAACTGATTGGGAAAGTTAAGTCAGAGAAGACTAAGTATGTGCCTAAAGAAGAGATAGGTACTTTCCTTAGCTCCACGAAGGCCGAGGATAAAGTATTAAAGATAAGGAATAGACATGCTGAAGATACTAAGGAAATAAAACCTTCCATGGTAAAAGACAGGAAAGTTTGTGTCTTTTGTGGTGAACAACATTCCAGTGTATTTTGTCAACACTACCCTGATTATGCTTCTAGAGTAGGGAAGCTTCAGGAACTGGGGTGTTGTATAATCTGTATGAACTCCGAACATACTGCCGCGGACTGTAAGACTAAATTAAATCTTTGCTTTAAATGCAAAAAAGATCATCATCATAGTGCTTTATGCCCTAGGATGAAAATTGAGGTTCCTAAACCTGCAAGCGTCAATATGACAATTGCAAAAGGGAATGCTCCATTAGTAATGCCAGCTGCAGTACCAATAGCAGATGTGAAAGTATTGTTTGAGAATAGAAACCAATTGGTATGTACCCTGTTTGATACGGGTGCTCAGAAAACTTTCATATCTGCAGACATTGTGGAGAAATTAAAGTTACCAGTTATCGGCAAGGTAAATCTAGCCATTACAGGATTCTTAACAACTAGGAAGGCTCAGGCCTTTGATTTAGTTAGACCTGTAATACAATTAGGCAGATATAAATGTCGTATAACAGCAGCTGTGCTTGATACTATGGAGACAAGTATATACATAAAGGGATTGAAGGAAACCTCTGATCATTTACAAAGCTTAGGGATAAAGCTGGCTAAACAGAATGTGGAATCAGATACTGTGGGTCCCATAAAAATGATAATTGGTTCTGATTATTGTGGAAGATTCCTACATAGGACTTTCAAAAGGAATAAGGTACAGTTGTTCAAGAGTCCAGGAGGTAACCTTATTATGGGTCAGTTGCCTTTTCCAAAACAAGTTAAAGGAGAGGCCAAACTAGTAGACTCAGTCTTTGTTACCCCCACACAGTCATTGATGGTAGCTAGAATAGGTGCAGAATTAGAACCTACTCAGATAAATGACTTGTTGGATGAAAACATTGAACCTGTACACAAACTGTGGGACCTAGACAGTATAGGTATACACTCTGAAGAACTAACCCCTGAAGATAAGATAACTTTGGAGATGTATAATCAGTCTGTGGAGTTTAAGGATGGACAGTATTGGGTAGGATTACCATGGAAACTAAACCATTCAGAGTTACCAACAAATTACCAAGCAGCTAGAGCTCAGTTAAATTCTCTTCTAAGAAAGTTGAGAGATAAACCAGAACATCTGACCCTATATGATAATATTATAAAGGATCAATTGAAGAATAAATTTATAGAAGAGGTAGAATACCCTGTTAACCACAAAGAAGGACACTACTTACCACATCATGCTGTAAGCAAGGATTCAGTAACTACTCCCATAAGGATAGTATTCAACTGTAGTAGTAAAGCGTCCAAGGGATCAGCTAGCTTGAACGATTGCCTATACTCTGGACCTACACTAACAGAGAAGTTAGGGAATGTGTTACTAAGATTTAGAGAGAAACTTTACGCTTACACAGCAGACATTAGTAAGGCTTTTCTCAGAATAGGACTGAGAGATGATGATAGGAAATTTACAAAATTCCTCTGGCCTCATGATCCTCAAAATGAGGATAGTCCATTGAAAACTTACTGTTTCCGATCGGTGCTCTTTGGCTCTTGTGCTAGTCCTTTCCTACTTTGCAACACTTTAAAGCATCATTTTGAAAATGCCAAATGTCCAGAAATAGGGCAGGCTTTTTATATGGATAATTTGCAAGGTGTTGCTGATACAGAATCGGAAGTCTTGAAGGCTTATGAAGTAGCCAATTCCGAATGTGGGAAGGCAAATTTGCCGTTACAGAGCTGGAATACAAATTCACCGCTTTTGAGGAATAAAATACAAGTGGACTATCCAGATTCTGACATTCCCAAAATTCAAAATGTGTTAGGTCTTAACTGGGATACAACAGCCGATGTAATAAGTTTGAAACCAATTAAGTTCTCTGATGCCACTCTCACCAAAAGGTCCTTGTTAAGTCAGGTTTCCAAGCTATTTGACCCATTAGGATTGGTCAGTCCTATAGTTATTAGGGGCAAATGTTTAGTACAGGAGGCTTGGCGAGAAAAGTTAGACTGGGACACTGAATTAGGTGAGACATATGTGGAACAATGGGAACAGATTAGAAAGGAGTTTGAAACTACATCAAGCATATGTATTCCCAGGAAAATAAACAGTAATGAGAAGTCGCACTTACACATATTTTGTGATGCTTCTCAAAGGGCCTATGGAGCAGTAGCTTATTGCGCAACAGGAGAGGATAGTAAGATTATAATGTCCAAAGCCAGAGTTGCGCCAATTAAAGAAAGAACCCTACCTCAAATGGAATTGGCTTCCATAGAAGTAGGAACTAAATTGGCCAGGTATATAACCACTACTCTTGATACTCAGTTTGAGGATATTTACATATGGACTGACAGTGAGATTTGTCTTTACTGGATAGGGAAGGAAGACAGTAAAATTCCTTTCGTCCGTAATAGAGTGAAGACTATTAAAGAGCTGTCTTCCAAATTTAAATTCATGCATGTGTCCTCCAAACAAAATTCAGCTGATCTGCTCTCAAGAGGTTCGACCGTAAGGAGACTGATCAAAGATAACTTGTGGTTTAAAGGTCCTAAATGGTTACTCACTAAGGATTGGCCTGAACAGAAACAGTACAGTATTGCTGAGATTAGTGTAGTGAACTTGGATCCTATAGTACCTGAGCCAGAAGTGATTGACATCAGCCGATTTTCATCAATAAGACAACTTCTAAATACTACTAAATTGGTTGTTGAATTTTTGAATAAGAAGGTGGGGTTTCAGAAATTAGATCCCCTAGAATACTGGCTGAAAAGAGTACAAAGAAATTCTTACGGGGAAATATATAAACTTTTAGGCCAAGACACTGGAAAAAGGAATAAGCTGATGAAGAATTTAGGCTTGTTCTTAGACGGAAAAGGTCTGATAAGATGTCGAGGCCGATTGGTAAAGGCTGACTTGCCTATCCAAACCAAACATCCCATTTTATTACCTAAGAGTGGGTGCTTTGTACAACTTATTATAAAGGAAGCCCATGATTCCACTCTCCATGGAGGTGTACCACAGACCTTAGCCCAAATTCGGGAAAGGTACTGGATTCCTAAGGGTAGACAGGTTATTAAAAAATATCTCAAAAACTGCATCATTTGTAGGAGGTATGAGCAGCGACCTTTTAACTACCCTGGACCACCAGCCCTACCGAAGGAAAGGGTGAGCATAAGTCGGCCCTTCCATATAACAGGAGTGGACTACACAGGGGCTATAACTGTTACGGGTGAGGAAACTCCCCATAAAGTTTACATTTGTTTATTTACTTGTGCCTACACAAGGGCAGTCCATCTAGAATTAGCGGAAGACCTAAGCTCAGAGACATTCCTCAATGTCTTTCGCAGATTTGCCGCTAGAAGGTCTTGTCCTGGCAAGTTAATATGCGACAACGGAACTAATTTCGTTGGAGCAGCTCCCATACTGTTGAACATAATGAATGACCCGAAGGTTAAGTCGGCGCTGGGAATCAGAAATTGTATTTGGCAGTTCACAGCTCCAAGAGCTCCATGGCAAAATGGATTTACCGAAAGAATGATTGGTATTGTCAAGAACTGCCTCAGGAAAACCTTACATAGAACTAAGATCACGAGAGAAGACTTAAGAACAGTAATAACTGAAATTGAAGCCAGGATTAATAATAGACCTCTGACTTATCAAGATGACACTAGCGACTCTCTAGAGGCCTTAACACCGGCTCACATGTTATAAGGCAGGAAGCTCCATCCAATGCCTTGTGTGGATATCCAGGAAGAAGTGGATGATCCTAACATAGAAACTAATGATTTAGGACAACACCTTCGGGAGGGATATCAACGTCTGAAAAGGGTGCTGGATACTTGGAATAGACATTGGAGCGAAGAGTATCTTTTGAGCCTACGCGAGAGGTTTTATGGAGCTCAAGCTGCCAGCAACAAATCGGTTATTAACATAGGAGATGTTGTCTTAGTGAAGACTGAACAGCCAAGATCCCAGTGGCCATTAGCTAAAGTGATCTCCACACACCCAGATTCTGAAGGGGTGCTGAGACTCGTAAAAATAAAATGCAGGGGACATACCAGTATAAAAACTATTGATAAACTGGTACCCCTTGAGTTAGCAACCACTCCGGATCTAGAGAATGGTGAAGATCAAACGGGTCAAGAGGCGCGACCTAGTAGGGCCGCAGCACAGGGTTCTCGAGAATTATGGAGGGAACTCTTGGCTAAGGGTCATATTACATGATACAACGTATCATTTTCCGCCGGCCCCAAAACTGTGGGAAATATTTTCCCCCAGAGCAGTTGCGCTCTCTAAATTTATCATAGTTTATCCCTGGTTAAAGGCAGAGGACGTAGAGACTGTTGTTAATTATTCAAGCGGTTTTAATAACCCAGAAACGACGTTCTCTTTAATAATTCTTGTTATTGATAAATTAAATGCTACTGCATTTAACCCCCGTGGACAACTATGCATTGTAAATACATGTAATTATGTGGTATTTTCCACTGACCTAAGCTGCGTCTGCGCGATAGGTGACGTGGCAAGCAGGGAAAGATTCCCCTGTTAAGGAAGATGTGGAATTAAGATATTTACATAATTAAAGGGAATAATTGGTCTAACTTTAATTTAAGTGGAACTGAGATTAATTTGTTAGATTTGCCCTGTACATATCATGATGTAATTTGACTGTATTTAGTACTGTAAATAACTAAAAGTTGGCAACCTACCATTCTATGAGGGAGGTAGAATTGCCGCGTTCACTCCCTCTGTTCCTAGTCGCTCTCAAGCTAGGTTGTACATACGCACCATAAGGACGCTTGCTTACTCAAGCAATTACACTAAGCAGCCTCATCGTCATCGGTTATCGATCACTCCCTCTTCACTAGCTAAGTATCCTTTACGAATTGGCCAATTCAAGGGGGGATTAGCTATGAGGTAGAAGAGAAATAGTTATTGTAGGTGAGTTAAGGTTAAGTTACGTTTCACCTAACTCTATGAGACTTGTTTGATTTACTTAAGAACAACTTTATAAACGAGTAACGACCTACGAGTTGTTATTAGTAAATACCAGAAATTTCTTACATAGCGGTGCTCCGGCAGGGATACCGGCTTGTATACATTAAACTATTTTCACACTGTGGTGTCCAGAAAGAGGGCCCCGATTGGTTTAACAGAATTACTCTACATTTTTCACACTCTCTCTCTCTCTCTCTCTCTCTGTAACTGCTCTAGCATGGATCAGGTTTCCTACGTTGTTCACACGCACCTTCGTTACTTCCGCAGCACTCACACACTTGTATAATGCACACGCACTTCTTAATAACTCACACTCAGAATCTAGCCTTTGGTCATACACTGCAGACGCACTCAACGTGCTCTCAGAAACACAATATAACATTGAGGAAAGCACCCATGTAGACTAAATGCACACACACACACACACACACACACACACACACACACACACACATACCGATAAGTAACAAATTGCTAGAGAAAAAAAGATTGATATGTAGATGCAGAGAGAGAGAGAGAGGGAGAGAGAGGAGGGGGGGGGGAGTGTTACCGATGGATAGACAGATACATGTTCAAATAACCCGACAGGTAAACGAAGATAACCGAAACAGAAACAGTGTCTTATGAATGAAGGCCTGATAGACGGGTTAACGGGTATATAGTGCCAAATAGACCGATAGACAGTTAGACAAATAGACAAAGAGATAAGGAAATACATAGATAGATAGACAAAACTGGTAGTTACATAGATTATTTTCCGCACACAGATCTGGCAGAAACTCCAATACCCAACACAGGTGGATGTCTGGGTATGGCCTCGGAGGACCCGGGATCGAACCCACCGACGAGAGTTTCTTTTTCTATATCAGGTCAGGTTTCAAAATTGGGCTCATTATTTAATTTCTTACAACTGATACACGCATGTCAGTGAAATGTTACTCTCTCTCTCTCTCTGCCAATCCTCATGCCATGTAATCAACTGTGTCCATAACCCCTTCAGTACGGTGAGGTCTTCTTCACTGTATTCTTGCTATCCACACAGTATTTTACTCAGCTCAGGAGAGACTTCGTGAAGTAGACGGGTTTGCTGCAGCCTTCCTTAACCACCTTCACTACTAGGCTGCTCTCCTCTGCCCAATATAATCCTCTCGCTCCACCAACAACAACACAAAAATACTCTTCTCACACACAACCTTATCTTCGTCATTCATATTTACCTTCTTTATCTTATCTATTCGCTAATTATTACATTTACCACTGTTGTTTACTCATGCCATTTATCAGTGGCAAGTATGGTCCAGATGATGGTGATGAAGGTGGTGGTGGTGACGACGACGGTGACTACAGTAATGATAATGATGACGATAATAGTTACCGACGATGACTATGACGATAATGATGTTGACTAGCCTACCACGAAGATAGATAATGAAAATGATAATGATGATGGTGAGGATGAGAATTAAATGAAAGGTCTATTTCATTTTTAGGATGATGTTTGAAAGTTTCAGGAGTAAATAGACTCAGTGCTTTGAATTTATATATAGACAGGAAGACAAATACATTATGGTTACATAGGAGGGACAGAAGTCACACCAACCAACACTGGTAGATAACTGGGACTGGACACTGACGGCCAGGGATCGAACCACAACAGGGCGCAGAAGGCTTCTTTTTGTACGTAAATTATACCAGGCTCGGTTCCTTATCTGCGTTTACCCGGATTCTCTCTCTCTCTCTCTCTCTCTCTGTCTCTCTCTCTCTCTCTCTCTGTCTCTCTCTCTCTCTCTCTCTCTCTCTCTGTCTCTCTCTCTCTCTGTCTCTGTCTCTCTCTCTCTCTCTCTCTCTCTCTCTCTCTCTCTCTCTCTCGTATGTAAGTGCACCAGCAATGGGTCTTATATCCTACACTGTCTTCCTCTCCGTTCACGCACTCCTTCATCCATATTCCACCACGCACCCACCACAGTGTTAATACTGTTACCATTAACCCTCTCACAGTAGGCACAACTCTGCTATGCTATTCCACCTAATGACAGACGATTTTATTCATATGAGAGTAAGTTATAGCATCCTGAGAGCTAATGCAATTATAACTAACCCTCTCATGGTAGGCCCAACTCTAGTACTCTACTCCAACTAATACGAGACTATTTTATTCATCTGAGAGTGAGTCATAGGAGCCTAATGTTAAGACACGAGAAATAATACCCACCCGGGATTAACTCAGAGACTTAAACAGATACACAGATAGATAGACGGATAGATACATTGGTGGCTGGAAAGATGGACACAATAAAACAGGTGGATGGATGGATTGCTGGTTGACACAATGAATCAACAAATGAAGAGAAATTGACGGACAAATATATACACTAAGAAAAGGACAGAGAAAATAGATTATTATCCAAGAAGACAGGCAAAAACCACGACAGCCAACACTGGTAGATAACTGGGTGTGGTTAGTGAGGCCCACGTTCGAGTTTCCGGTTTCTTTCTGTTCATTTTTATTAATTTAAATCCATTTTTGGTCCTTGTCGACACACACACACACACACACACACACACACACACACACACACACACACACACACCTTGGATGAAGCCTGCCATTGGGTGTGGCCTGAGGGACGACCAGACACACTGACTAATAGATAAATAGATAGATACAAACACACACACACACACACACACACACACACACACACACACACCCTGGATGAACCCTGCCATTGGGTGTGGCCTGAAGGATGGCCAGTCACACTAATAAATAAATAGACAGATACACACACACACACACACACACACAACCCCCATTCACACTGCTTGGTAACAGAATGATTAAACGACTAAGAATGATAAACAGGAATGTACAGTACGATAAATATTTACAGATGGACTAATACATAGGTTGACGGATTGACATACAAACAATCCGATCCGGAAATGATAATAATTGAGACAGAAACAGTGGGTTCTATCAATGAAGGCCTAACAGACGGACTAACAGGTTTTTAGTGTCAGATACACCGATAGATAGATAGATAAATAGATCTAGATATAATAAGACAGATGGATAGAGTGAACTGATTATTTCATAGAGTATTATCCGCACATATATCTGGCAGTCAATACCCAACACAGGTGGATGTCTGCGTAGGGACTGGCAGGGCTCAGGATCGAACCCATTGACGAGTTTCTTTTTCTATATCAGGTGGGGTTTCAGAATTGTGTTCGTTTTTGCATTTCTTACAACTGATATGCGCATGTCACTGTAATATTACGCTCTCTCTCTCTCTCTCTCTCTCTCTCTCTCTCTCTCTCTCTCTCTCTGCCACGCCTCATGCCATGTAGCCAACTGGCCATAACCCCTTCAGTACGGTGAGGTCTTCTTCACTGTATTCTTGCTATCCACTATTTTACTCAGCTCAGAAGAGACTTTGTGAAGTAGACGGGTTTGCTGCAGCCTTCCTTAACCACCTTCACTACTAGGCTGCTCTCCTCTGCCCAATAGAATCCTCTCGCCCCACTACCAACAACACAAAAATACTCTTCTCACACACAGCCTTATCTCCCTCATTCATATTTACCTTCTTTATCTTAATCTATTTGCTAATTATTACATTTACTACTGTTGTTTACTCATGCCATTTATCAGTGGCAAGTATGGTCCAGATGATGATGATGATGATGATGGTGGTAGTAATGATGACGATGACTACTAAGATGATGATGATGATGATGGATACTGACAATGACTATGACGATAATAATGTTGACTACCACGAAGATGATGATGATGAAAATGATAATGATGATGGTGATGATAATTAAAAGTAAGATCGAATTAATTTTTAGGATGATGATTAATTGAAAATTTCAGGAGTAAATAGTTGTAATGCATTAACCCCTTAACCGCAGGGCGTCACTTTCGTGACGCTTGGGAGCAAGGGATCATACCGCGGGGCGTCGCTTTTGTGATTCTGTGTTATTTTGAATTCACCCGGGCTTTCAAGTGGGGGCTTGTATCATCTATCAGTACTGACAATGTCCAACACTAGTCAGCACTCCTAATCTCATCTGTACTCCCATCCATTGTTGACAATTTAGCCATTTCTCCCCGTTCTTGACTCCCCTTCCTACCCCCCCTCCATTACCCTATCCTCTCGCCTGCCCGGCCATGCTACGCTAAGTAAATCTTCCCTGGAATTTTTCACTGATTTCATCCATTGAAATAAGCCCTATGTCGTATTCTTATACCAAATAATATATACAAGAAAAAATCAGGTAAGTGAGAGTGCCATACACCTGGAATAGGCTAATTATCACCTGACAACACCTCACGTGCACTCGTTCGCTAATTTTCGCTGTTTTTTTCCCCTTGAAATATGCCGTATAATCTATTTTCGTAATAAATATACATGTAAGGAGAGAAGGGAGAAGTCTAAGTGATATTTACATTCACCTGGAACTACCTAATTTATAATGTATTGTCTAGATTTCCTGCCAATCATATCAGTGCTACACAAAGCTGTTTCAAGATTTAACATTGGTAGCTCTGATTATATATCTCCTAAGTAGGCCTCTAATCTATTTTCGTAATAAATATACATGTAAGGAGGGAAGGGAGAAGCCTAAATGATATTTACATTCACCTGGAACTACCAAATTTATAATGTATTGTCTAGATTTCCTGCCAATCATATCAGTGCTAGACTTAGCTGTTTCAAGAAGTAATATTGGTAACTCTGAATAACCCCTAAAGCAGGCCTCTAGGCTGACTGGCCTGGCCCCTGCGTTATCAGTGTACTCTCATCTTCCGAAGTGAGAGGACGTATGTTTCAACATTGCTGACTTCAAGGCCTTTTTTCACCCCCATGCAAATGGCTCTGTGACCTTTACCCCCTACTAAACCTCGTGTGGAAAGAGGTAAAGGGCTGACAATTGATAAAAGAGTGACTACGATCTTTCTATTTAGTAAAACAGTGCAAGTGGAATTGTAAATAATGTGTAAATAATGTGTAAACAGCAAGTGAAAGTAATGAATGTAAATATACGTGAACAATGGAAAATAGTTTTATAAGTTATTTCAAGTGACAGTGCAGAACACAGTGTAAATAAAATAGAAATGTAAATAACGTAAATAAAATAGAGAACGTAAATAGAAATGTAAATGAGTAGTATTATAAGAATACGAGTATATACCCTAGGAGTAATGAAAGTGAAAGTTTCACTCTAGCATGTCTGAATGCTATGAGTTATGAGAGTGAAGATGAAAGTGACATTCACTCTCAATGCCAGTATACAGGACGAGAAAGTGAATGCTACGTATTTTACTGAAAGAAATTGAATCCCTACAGTGACAATAAACTAATACTACTGAAGGAAACTTATGGATAAAGACTGTAGATATATATAAGTGTTATATAGTAATAGAAATATAAAGTGTGAGGGGTTTTATGAATAATAAATGACAGACTACCATGAGCGAACTAGTGCCAGTGCGACGATCAGACGCGCTCGTAATTTCCATTGCTTTCACAGTGTTTTTTTTTTTTAGTATGGATCCCAAACTACTTGAAAATTGTAGAATAGTGTTTATAGTGTTTGTATCTGGCTGTGGTAATCATATTACGGGTTGTCGGGAAGTGTAAAGTGGGTTACCCTACTTCAGAGGTCTCCACAAGTCCTACGGTAACCGAAGAAGGCTCAACAATCATTCCAGGAGAAAGCTGAAGGTATGTGCCATAAGCATATATAATTTTATTATTCTAGGACTAATAACTGATTTTTGGCAAATATTTTTTGAGAGTCTGTCGGAGCCCAAATAACCCCACGGCACACGCAAGTCATTGGTAAACAAGCCCGCGGTGTAGGGGTTAAATTAATATGTAGACAGAGAGACAAATACATTATGGTTACATATGAGGGACAGAAGCCACACCGGCCAACACTGGTAGATAACTGGGTCTGGATAGTGACGGCCCGGGATCGAAGCAGAAGAGTACATAAGGCTTCTTTTTAATGTAAATCTTACTAAGTTCGGTGCATGATCTACTGTCTTGTTTAACCATCTCTGTCTCTGTCTCTGTCTGTCTGTCTGTCTGTCTGTCTGTCTCTCTCTCTCTCTCTCTCTCTCTCTCTTGTGTATGTAAGTGCAAAGGAATGGGTCGTATATCTTACACAGTTCTTTTCACGCACTCCTTCATCCATAGTCCACCACGCACCCACCACAGTGTTAAACCATTTCCACCCAGCGTCCTCAGTATAGGACGGAGCTGGGCATTTTCACAGGTTAGTAAAGAAGGGAACCCCGGGGTAGGGACCTTTGAGCTTTGCGACTATGAGCCGACAGGCTGAGGGAGGTATGCTTAGTACCCTTCCACCAAAATCATTCGCACAGGAACCCTGGGAGCTAATGGGTTAATAATTTTGCCATTATCCCTCTCAAAGAAGGCACAACTCTACTATGCTATTCCACCTAATGCCAGTTTAATTTATTCAGCTGAAAGTGAGTCACAGGAGCCTGAGTGCCAATGCAATCACAACTAACTTTCTAACGGCAGGCACAGCACTTGTACTCTATTCTAACTAACGCCAGACAATTTTATTCATCTGAGAGTGAGTCATAGAAGCATGATGTTAAGACACGAGAAATAATACCCACCAGGGATTAAATCTGTGACTTAAACTGATAAACAACAAATACACTGGTGGGTGGAAGGATGGACAAATAACAAATCAGGGGGATGGAAGAATAAAAGGATGAATGGACGGTTGGTTAAAACGGCGGGTAAAGAAATAGACAGCCACAGATGGACAAGTATATAAGCTGGTAAATTGACAGAGAAAATTGATTAATGTTCAAGAAGATAAATAGAAAACACTACAGCCAACACAGGTAGTCAAACATCAGGATGTGGTTAGTCAGGCCCGAGATCAAACCAGCACAGGTAGGTGTATCTGTGTGTGTGTGTGTGTTTTTCAAATTTCAACATACTATTGGTTACTTGCTCTCTCTTTTATTATCTGTCTGCGTTTGCTAGTCGAATATTTTCTTTATAACTGACGTGTGTATGAGTGTAACAAAATGGTGGGTGGTAAGCCGTAATAAAACAGGAAGTTGTATATCCTGGGGCAAAACGTTAAATGTCATAGTTTTAACATTTTTGGTGGGCCATATTTCTCTCTTCATCTTAGTAAAATCGTGTGACGTCAGCGGAAATAAACTGCAAGGAGGTAATTGGCAGGCAAAGGGTTAAAGGCGTTTTGTTGTGGCCACCCTGGATGAAGCCTGCCATTGGATGTGGCCTGAGGGATGGCCAGACCCACTGACTAATAGATAAATAGATAGATACACACACACACACACACACACACACACACACACACCCTGGATGAAGCCTGCCATTGGGTGTGGCCTGAGGGATGGCCAGACCCACTTGTCATAAAAGACTTTGTAGGTCCTTTGTGGTTACTTGTAGTTGAGTTATATATATATATTAGACTTGTGGACGAGCGGTTATTATACTGGAGTAGCTTTGTAAGTAGGTAATCTTCTTTCCCATTTGTCATGTAGTGACAGGAGAGGTAAAGAATAGTATGGGACTATTTTTATTTGTCTTGGAAATATTAACAAGTCTCTCACACAGAGCGAAGTATAAAGTAAGAGTCCCGCTAGCTATCTCCTGTCTCGCTCTCTCAGTCTCTCTCTCAAGTTGCTAAGCCCTTTCTTCTTCTGACCTGCCTGTTCTAAGGCCTGTCTCCTTCTGCCCTCTCTTTCCTAAATTCTGGTGAAACAGGAGACGTATCAAGTGTGTTCCTTGTGGATGGAAAGTTTAAGAAGCCTGTGTGTGAGTATGTGTGTATGTGTGTGTATGGTCACTAGGGCTTTGTTCACGGGTGGATTGCTGACAACTAACTGCATCATCTCCTTACTGGCCACTGTCGTCAGCTTTCCTCAGTGTAATTTGCAAGCTCATTTCCAATTCCCAGGCTCGCATAGAGCTGTCTATCTATCTATTTATCTATCTATCTATTATGATTTGTAATTATAATATGGAGTCCTGATATCTGCTCGGTCACGCGAAAATGGCTTACCATCGACAGTTAATAGTCCTAACATATTAATACATATGATATACACATTATAATGAACCTATAAGCTAATTAAGTGAAATACATAATATTGTAAAAGTAACATAACTGTATGAATATTGTATATATATAATATTTATAGTAAAAAGTGATTATTCAGTAATATTACATTTTAAACAAGTTGTATACATATTTGAATAAATGCATTAAAGTAAATTATTGAATTGTAATACAGTATGTACTTGGGTTATTATAGTGAAATGCATACATACAAGAAAAAAAAAAAAGTTTAAAATTAAGATTATGGTAAGAGTTATTAATATTTCATTTAAAGATAATGGTACTAGTCTGCCATACATGGGTCATTCTTCTTTGTATTTTATATATATATATATATATATATATATATATATATATATATATATATATATATATATATATATATATATATATATATATATAATTAATACTATATACAAAATTGGGGAAAGCCCAGGAATTGATGGAGTGTGTGGTGAGATGCTGAAGCATGGGGGAGAGATAGTAGTAGAATGGATGTGGAAGATGTGCAGATTGGCCTGGGAGGAAGGTAGAGTCCCGGAGGATTGGAAGTCAGGTATAATTATTCCCTTGTACAAAGGAAAAGGGGAAAAAGAAGTGTGTGGTAATCATAGGGGCATTTGTCTTCTTAGTATAATAGGAAAAGTGTATGGTAGGATACTTATAGACAGAGTTAGAGAAAGAACAGAGAAATTAGTTGGAGAAGAACAGGGAGGCTTTAGGAAGGGAAGAGGTTGTGTAGATCAGATATTCATTCTTAGATCTTTAGTGGAAAAGTTTCTAGAGAAGGGAAAGAAGTTGTATGCGGCTTTCATGGATTTGGAGAAAGCATATGACAGGGTGGATAGACAAGGATTGTGGAAAGTGTTAAGAATATATGGAGTAGATGGGAAGTTGCTGAATGCTGTGAAGAGTATGTACGATGGTGCTAAGGCTGCAGTGCGTGTGGATGGTGAACTAAGTGAATTTTTCTCTTTGAAAGTTGGTTTGAAACAGGGATGTGTCATGTCGCCATGGTTGTTCAATCTGTACATGGATGGGGTAATAAAGAGGTACAAGGTAGGGTAGTGGATGTTGGAGTGGCCCTGGTGAGAGAGGATAGTGTTTGGAAACTCCCTGTACTGTTGTTTGCAGATGATACTGTGTTGTTGAGTGAAGACGAAGGGGAGCTGCAAGGCTTGGTGGATGAGTTTGAGAGAGTGTGTAAGAAACGGAACCTAAAGGTGAATGTAGGGAAGAGTAAAGTGATGGTCTTTGAGAGAGGTGAAGTCAGTGAATCTATAGCGAGGTTGGATGGTGAGGAATTGGAAAATGTGAGTACGTTTAAGTATTTGGGTAGTGTGATGAGTAAGGATGGAGGTTTGGAGGGTGAAGTGCTTGAAAGGGTACAGCAGGGAAGAAAGGTTGCTGGTTCCTTGAAAGCAGTGATAAGAAACAGGGAAGTGAGCATGGAAGTAAAAAAGTTACTACATGACAGTATTGTGATACCAACTCTAACGTACGGAAGTGAAGCTTGGACATTGTTGGAAGGACACAAGTCAAGAGTGAGAGCAGTGGAAATGAGTTATTTAAGAGGAGCCTGTGGAGTCACGTGGAGAGACAGGCTGACGAATGAGGATATAAAGGAGCGTTGTGGTGTTGATGTGGATGTGATAGGAAGCGTTGTGAGGAACACACTGAGGTGGTTTGGCCATGTGGAGAGGATGGAGGGTGAAAGACTGACGAAGAGAGTGTATGTGAGTGAGGTGGAGGGTGGAAGAGGGAGGGGGAGACCAAGGATGAGATGGAGGGATGGGGTGGAGAGGTATATGAGAGAGGGGGGTGTGAGTTGGGAGCAGGGTAGTGAAATGGCGGGGGACAGGGCGACTTGGAGGCAATTTGTTTGTGGCCACCCCAAACGGGATTGAGGCGTCTGGCAATAGATAGATCTCTATCTATCTATATACCTAGGCTGCTTCCCCCAAGGAAAGGGAGGTAGCCGAGACAGGACGACTCACTCTCCATTTACTCATCCATTCAAACACATTCATTCGCATCTTAGCCCCAAAGGGGAGAACGGACAGATCCTCACCGCACCACACCGCACAAGGGTCAACTGGGCAATGCAATCAGTGACATCCGCAGCAGGGCCCGACAGCAGAACTGGTTTACCCCTGCCACATCATAACAGACCCATCCCCTTACCCGCACCTGACCTGACTAGCTGATCAGACCAAATGCGGGAGAATATCCCCTCAGGGCTGCGTCATCACTTATTCATTCACAATTTCTCTCCATTTATTTCTGTCACGCACAGCCACTCTTCCTTGCTCAACAGACATCCCTCTCGCATCCAGCGCTCTCTTCACACTGTCCATCCATCCTATTCGTGGTCTTCCTCTCAGCCTTACGACACTTCATTCAGGGTGGTTAACTTTGATGTTAACTCTCCCCCCACTAAATAATGACTCCAAATTAGCAATTCTTGCATGCATTCTGTGCATTGCGAACAGCAGTACTGCAACTACAATGCAGACGATTATAAAGACAGTAGGTGCTGGGCTATACACATATGTAGTCTGGTGCTATGTATAATCCTGATGCTGATGTATGAGATGGTGGTATATCTGGACAGACTATGTAAACTGATGTGTTATGAGGGAAATAAAAAAACTGTGAGTGTCCAATGCGTTGATGGTGTACAAGTTTATCTGGAGCAAAAGTGAAGTTGCAATGATGATGAATATTGTCATTTCTGATGATAGCCATTTCACAAGGGACTGTATCAGTAGGCTGAAACGTGAAAATGTACGCAGGACAAAGATGAACAGCATGTAAGGATGTGCGGCACTTTCGTTTAATCGTTGATTCACTTGCGAAAGTGACAGTGTCCCGTCTCTTAGAGACCATGATGAGTTCGGTGTCTGTGTTGATGTTGATGATGACCAAAGTGTTGTTATTTTTATAGGGGAAGAGGTGTATTTGGTATACTGTGAACAGGTCTTCAGTGATGAATGGTACATGAACTACCGCTGATGTTGGTGTTAGTGTTGCTTCTAAATACGGGTAATATTGTATAAATTCCCTACTGCAGAACAACGGCTTCAAATTATGTTTATGTATGCCTTGACTAACTATCTGACGTAGCTCATGAACTGAGAGTAAGTCAATTGTGATCTTGCCATCACCAGCATTCGAAATTCCTTGCATAAGTGCCCTGAAACGATCTCTAGTGTTCTCTAATTGTAGTAGAATCGTGTCAATATGTTCTGTGATGATGGAGAAGTGTTGGAAAAGTGTAACGTTTCCCTCCAATTCATTTATTTTATCTACACTCTCGAGAGCTATGTTTTCTGCTTGTTTCAGATTTTTCACAATTGTCTTCATTGCTGAGTTCTGTCCTGTGATGAATTTATCTTGGTATGTTAGTACCTGAGCTATCTTATTAAATTTGTTGTTTATTTCTTTAAGGTCATCCTCTGTAGCCAATCCAAAGATGTTCCCAAGAACTGCGCCACCCACGTCGAACAAACCACGCTTTTGGCGAGTACGTGTGATGTTGTTCCTGTCGCTCAGTACCTCCGTTCCATAAGATGGGAGATCTTGGATCATGACGAGCATAGTTGACTTCGCCAGTTCTAGTTTCCAATTTGCTAACTTTACCATTTCATTCACTTCCTTGGTGTTATGTGCTTGTGAAACATAATTTCCTATCATGAAGTCCAGAGTTCGCATCGGCGTCGCAAGTCTGTCTAGATAAGTAGGTAAGTCATACAAGTAATCTAGACTTATTTCAGTACTCATGATGTCCTTAACGATTGTAGTCGTGGCCGTTGGAGCTATGAGGCATCCTTGTCGTACTATATGTTTGGGGTCTAAGTGCGCATATCCTCTTGCTATGTAGAGGAGAATCCATAGCACAAGTCCCTTCATCGTAACCTACCAAAAAAAAAAAAATCTATTAATTTCCTATAATGCTGTGGTCGATGATAGTGATGATGCGCGTTACGGTTGATTGTTATTTCATTTATAGAAGGAGTTTAAATCGATATTTAATTCTCGTAAATGATGTACTGTAGATTTGATTGGAACAGTTGCACCTATGTTCGATTGTTTGGTATATGACCTTAATTTCTTTTTGTAATCATTGTTGTGTTCTTGCTTGGTTTCTTGAGGTACGTTCGCCTGTTCGGTTGTATCCGAGGCTGAATAATTATGTGATAATTCCCTTGAAACTCGTTTTAAATGGTCAATATGAACTTGTTTCTCCTCGCCACTTGAAAGTGACTTAATTAAAACTTTGTTTGCTTTTATGTTAATTACTCTGTATGGGCCCTCAAATTTAGGGGATAATTTATTGTCTCTCGTATGAATGACACCGTAAACAATGTCTCCTAAGCTGATAGGTGAATCTTTTGCCTTCTTGTTAAATGCCTCCGTCATTTCTTCCTTGGACATCGTTAATTGTTTTTTGACTGTTTTGTGAATGTCCTGGAATTCACGTAAACGGAGTTTAGAGTAATCATCGTAATTGTATATAGGCATGCTGTCACCTTCTAGGAGCTCATATGGTAATTTTTTATCTGTGCCATATATAATGAAATGTGGTGTGTCACCGATGGATTTATTTATAGACCCATTAATTGAGGCCTCTACTCTGGGAATCCAATCATCCCAGCTTGCATAATTTTCACTGAGAATGTGTCGTAGCACATCTAATATCTTTTTATTTTGTCTCTCTACCAACCCATTCGATGCTGGGTGATAGGCCAAAACGTTAACCTTTTTGATGTTGTATTGTTTACATATTTCTTGTAAGATCTCAGAATTAAATTCTCCTCCATTTTCACTTATTAATACCTTTGGGGTAGTAAAGCGACATATTACATTATCTGTTATTGCCTTTGCTACTGTCTCTGCTGTCTTATCTTTAATTGGAGCTAAAATGACATAACGGGAAAAATGATCCGTTGCTACGAATAAGTATAGGTTATTATTGTATGATAATGGCATCTTGAGTAAATCAACAGCGACAATGTCCCATGGTTGATGTGGTACAGGGTAATTACCCATCGGTGCAGGTGTGATTGGGTATCCTTTGTGTTTCGCACATGATTCGCATCTGTCTATATGACTGTTTATATCTTTTCGTAATGAAGGCCAGTAATATAATAGCTGGGCTTGGTTGAATGTCTTATCCTTTCCAGGATGTCCTGCATGTGGGCTGTCGTGTATCAATCGTAATACTTGGGGTATCATGTCATTAGGTACTACCAACTGGTTAGTATTTCTTTGGCGTTTTGGTTGTTTAGAGTTAATTTTGTATAATGTATTATTGACCATTGTGAATTGTTCAAGTGGGACATGCAGTTTGGGTAATTGTATGTCATCTCCACTTTCTACCTTGTATATTACTTTAGACCATATTGGGTCAAGTCTTTGTGCCTTTGCGATATCCTTGTGGTTTGGGATATTTCCTTTGAGATCTAACGCCGCGACCTGAGTTGTGTTCGGGTTCCTAGATAAAGCATCAGCTACTATGTTCATTTTACCTTGTATATAATGAATTTGTACATTGTAGTTTTCAACTGCACATTTCCATCTTGCTCTCCTCCCAGAAAGGAGTTTTTCTTTAAACATACCCACCAGTGGTTTATGGTCGGTGAATAAGTGGATTTCGTAACCATATACCAAATCTCGAAACTTTTGTAATGCAAAAACCACTGCAAGTGCCTCTAAGTCTGTAGTGCAATAATTTTTCTCCGCACCTTTTGTTTGTCTGCTGGCAAATGCAACTGGTTGATTCTTTCCTCCTTTATCTTCCTGCATCAGTACAGCCCCTAATCCTTTAACTGATGCGTCTGTACAAATAAGAAATGATTTTGTGTAATCCGGATATGCTAAACAAGGTGCATTTGTTAGTTTAATATTTAGATTGTTAAATGCCCTTTTTTGTTCTTCTTCCTAATGGAATACAGCATCTTTTTTGAGTAGTTGGAATAGAGGGAAGGCTATATGAGAGAACTGTGGTACGAATGACCTATAGTACCCAGCCAGACCTAAAAATTGTCTAACTTCGTCAGTCGTAGTGGGTTCAGGAAAATCTCTCACTGCCTGTATTTTGTCATCAGTGGTGTGAATACCATCAGAACTTAATTTGTGGCCTAAGAAATTTATTTCCTTAAAGCAAAATTTGCATTTAGAAAGTTTAATTTTTAATCCAGCATCACTAAGCTTTTGTAAGAGTAAGTCTAATTTCCTGAGATGATCCTTAATATTCTTCGTTGCGATTATAATATCGTCAAGATAAACAAATATTCCTTGTCCTAAAATTCCGGACAATACGTAATTCATAAGACACTGGAATGTGCCTGGGGCTGTCCTCAGTCCCATTGGCATTCTTGTATATTGATAATGGCCTCTGTTTGTTGAAAAGGCAGTGTATTTACGTGACTCCTTAGATACCGGAATCTGATAGTAGCCGTTTAGGAGATCGATGGTCGAGAATATATTATTCTCAGGACCAATATTCTGTAGAACATCGCTTAGCAATGGCATGGGAAATCTGTCTGGGATTGTGTGATTATTTAGTTTACGGTAATCTACTACCGCACGCATTTCTCCATTTCGTTTGGGCACGAAGAATAAGGGGGCATTCCACGGGGAGACTGAAGGCTCAATGATTCCAAGTTTTAACATTTCATCGACATACTGATTTGCAAGTGTATGTTGGGAGTGTGGTATGCGGTAAGCTGGTACGAAAATTGGTGGTGTTTCTGGGTGCACATTAATCATGTGATTAATCAAGTTAGTACACCCTATTTGTTCTCCAGGCAATGCTACGGTGTCCCTGTGTGTTTCCAGCAGGGTTAACAAATCATTTTCTTCATCAAATTCACCTGAGTGAATTAAATTCTCTTTTATTCTTTCTCTATCCGTAGATTTTATCTCACTTGTTACTCCAGCTATAACTATTTCCTTCACAGGGGCGGGACATTTTTCAATATTAACTATGCAAGTTCCCTTTTCCAACTGAACTTCTCCATTCATGTGATTAATTATGAATATCTGAGTTTGCCCTTCGTCGTTCGTATGACATAATGCGTTTTCTACTGACAATCCCTTTACTTTACATAATTCTTCTAAGACAAGAACAGTACTATTCCGTAATTTGCTCTTTATGGTAACCTTCATGTATGAATTAGGTGGTATAACTAAATCATTAGTGAGATGGGCTGGAAAAATTGATAAATCAGTACTGTTATCTGGGTCACTAATTCTGGAGGATGGGGTTGGTGGTGGGAGTGGATCTATACACTCATCTGTTTGTGTATGTTTGTTTAAGCCTTTAATATTACCAATTCTTTTTGGCTCTCTTCTACCAATCGGTGAGGGCTCTGAAGTTATTTCCTCTATGAATTCATTATCAAAGTCTATTCCATTCATTTGTGGGAGTATAGTTATGTTCTCAGCTCTCATGGATCTTAAGCCCAGTAACATATGAGCTTTAATTGCTAAGTTTCCAACGATATAGAAAAATGCAGAGAATGGTCTTGTAGTTTCTGTGAAACTGAGATTTAATCTTATCATACCCACCCTTCACTGTAATCTCTTGTCCATCTACTGTGTATAAATCTAAATCAGCTTCATCCAGAAAAGTTACTTTCTTTTTATTTTTAAGAATTCTATTTAGTTCTTCATGAGTTATTAAGTTCACTGGAGAGCCTGTATCTAAAAATAAGGAAACGTTTTGATCCTCACATACAGCTGGTATCAAGATACACTCATTTCCCAACATGCCTCCTATGTGAAGTTTAGCCTTGTTCTTCTTTACGTTTGTTCGTTTTTTGTCATGACTTGGTCTTCCCCCGATTTGAACATAGACACAATTTTTTCTACTGTTTTGCAATCACTGGTCCAGTGTCTTTGGTATCTATGATGCCTACAGTAAGGACCAAATCCTTGTGTCTTTTGTTTGTCCTCTTTTGCCTTGATAAAGCATTCATACCTTGTGTGTCCTGGTTTTGCACAATAATGACATAGAATGGACCTATCCCTTGACTGTGACCTACGAGGTGATTTCCCATAAGAAGTGTTATTTATGGCGCGAGACCTGCTCTGGCTGTGCGAAAACTTATGAAACTGCCTGTAGGAAGGCGTCTGGGAACGAGGCCTTGGCACGTTTGCTTGTTTGGCCTGCCTGATTTCTGGTCGCGATCGATTTTGTTCTCTGTTTGGGGTCGGTGTAGATGTTTTCACAGCTGATACTGTCTCAGGTACCCTGATTCTACCAGAATGTGCATGTGTGTCGACCATACCTGCTTTACTGCACTGCATCTCTACCTCGTTCATTAAGTCTAGCAAGCACATTCCTGGGGTGTACGCGATCGTCTTGGCGATCTTAAGGGTCCTATCAGGTAATTTACACAAGGCAGCTACATAACCAATGATGTCCACAACGAGGTCTGGGGACATCTTTTCATCATCTGTTATCCAATTAGAACTTTCCAATGTAGCTAATAATGTTCTCTTGATTGTGGAGACATCAGCAGTTATTTCACTGAGCACATGGTTTGTAGTGTGCTCCCTTACAAGATCTACAATTTTATGTAATTCTGGAATTATACCTGGTAAGAAGTTCATACCTCCAGAAAATTTCTTCAGAAATTCAGTTTTAAATTCATCATATGTCCTAGCACGATGGAGCTTGTCGGAGCGAAGCAAGTTGCTCGCTGGACATCTTTCCTGGCTTATGCAAGATGAAAAAATAGCAATTTTCTCTTGTTCATCTAGTATGTGGCGCTTGATGAACATTTGTTCGCACTGACTGACTAATGAAATGACATCAATGCGATCTTTGTCTGTGCCAGAGAATTTTGGGGCAGTTTTATCCTCGTGATACACAAACACGTGAGGTGTGGTTGTTAGATCAGCGGTATTTGTTTCTTGATTCATTTTTATTGTTTGCTCTGTTAATTCAACTTGGACGTGTTTATCGTTGTGTGAGGGAATGGTGGAATATGTACGACCGGACCGGTGAACCCTGTTAGGTATATTGGCATACGTGTGCAAGGCAGCGGCAAAGTCCACACTCTCTACGTCAGAGGGGGTTTCCCACTCATCATCTGAAACTGCCGTATTCGTTTCTTTATCTTTAGTGTGTGGTGAGGTTTGTACAAGGGGTGGGCTGCCTTGAGGCTCTGTTAATTGTGAGTCTGTTGTTGTGGCAATTTGTGTGTCATCTGGTGTGTTGCCTTGGGGCTCTCTTAATTGTGAGTCTGTTGGTGTGGCAAATTGTGTGTCATCTGGTATTAACGTGGGTGGTGGCGAAAATATTCCTGTCATTAAGATATGGTGTTATGAAATACCCCTCTTGTTTATTTATGTCCTAGCAAAATAGATGAGTAAATAAGTTGAATATAGCTAATTTTAGCACTGAGAAGAAATGAGTAAGTATAATTTTACCCACTTGATACAGATCGTAGAGGTGTGTCGATACAAAAGTCGACCTCGGAAGAAAAATACAGGTTTGATTGAAGATCTCTTGATAATTCTAGTGGTGTGTTGATGGACGATATTACTCAGGAAATTCCATGGCCTGGTGCTTGTGGTGGTTAACAGCTGTCCCAGGCAAACCTCAGCATAGAACGTCGAATTTCCAACTTAACTGTGAAAATAAATGAGTATGAGTAGGAGCTATGTGAATAATGAGTAATGAGTAGTGGGTGAGAAGTGCCTGGTGTCAGTCACACGTTGCTTGGCATGGCAGACTCGCGTTGTGATGTCATCTCAGCACATGGTGACGTCGGCTTCCCACACTGGTAGCTGTGGTGAGTGAATGAGTAGCGATGAGTAACTTGAGTGAAGATGAGTAAGATGCGTTATAAATGTGGCTCTGGTGTTTTGCTGCGTGTCTTGACCTCTGTGTCAGCGATGGAGGTACGCGGGAGAGAGTGGTGGGGGTTTGTGTGCTTGTTGCTTTGGTCTTTCCTCTTCTTTACTTGCTTTGTTTTATATTCTTCTTGTTGCTGCTTGAAGTTACGTGAAGATTATAGAGTTGTTATGTAGACTTGTAGGCTGTATTTTGTAGGAATTCACTGTAGAACTGAAGCTAATCTTGTAGAGTCTCGCCTGCTTTTGTAGAAATTTGCTTTTGATTCGGAGACGATGTCCGTAGATTCACTGCTACCAAATGTCATAAAAGACTTTGTAGGTCCTTTGTGGTTACTTGTAGTTGAGTTATATATATATATTAGACTTGTGGACGAGCGGTTATTATAATGGAGTAGCTTTGTAAGTAGGTAA
Source organism: Coenobita brevimanus (assembly GCF_032717465.1). Classification (NCBI taxonomy): domain Eukaryota; kingdom Metazoa; phylum Arthropoda; class Malacostraca; order Decapoda; family Coenobitidae; genus Coenobita; species Coenobita brevimanus. Next base: position 9,260,367 of record NC_136959.1, read on the forward strand.
TCTTCTTTCCCATTTGTCATGTAGTGACAGGAGAGGTAAAGAATAGTATGGGACTATTTTTATTTGTCTTGGAAATATTAACAAGTCTCTCACACAGAGCGAAGTATAAAGTAAGAGTCCCGCTAGCTATCTCCTGTCTCGCTCTCTCAGTCTCTCTCTCAAGTTGCTAAGCCCTTTCTTCTTCTGACCTGCCTGTTCTAAGGCCTGTCTCCTTCTGCCCTCTCTTTCCTAAATTCTGGTGAAACAGGAGACGTATCACGTGTGTTCCTTGTGGATGGAAAGTTTAAGAAGCCTGTGTGTGAGTATGTGTGTATGTGTGTGTATGGTCACTAGGGCTTTGTTCACGGGTGGATTGCTGACAACTAACTGCATCATCTCCTTACTGGCCACTGTCGTCAGCTTTCCTCAGTGTAATTTGCAAGCTCATTTCCCATTCCCAGGCTCGCATAGAGCTGTCTATCTATCTATTTATCTATCTATCTATAATGATTTGTAATTATAAAATGGAGTCCTGATGCACTGACTAATAGATAAATACACACACACACACACACACACACATCGCTCGCTTGTGCAGTGGTAACGTTCTCGCTTGCCAACTGGTGGACGGGAGTTCGTGCCTCGCTCAGGTTGCGAAAAGTTTCACTGACGAAGTCGGTGGTTACTGTCCCCCTTGAGCAAGGGGACGGGTGTGTGCGTGTGTGAAGGTCACAGCCTTGCCCTTAGACTATATGAGCTCTCAGCTCCCTTCCGGGAGGGTAAAAGCTGACCATCACGACCATCAAGTGATCCTGACCTACCCGGTGAATTACACACACACTGGATGAAGCCTGCCACTGGGTGTGGCCTGAGGGATGGCCAGACCCACTGACTAATAGATTAATAGATAGACACACACACACACACACACACACCCTGGATGAACCCTACCATTGGGTGTGGCTTGAGGGATGGCCAGACCCACTGACTAATTGATAAATAGATACACACACACACACACACACACACACACACACACACACACACACACACGCACACCCTTGATGAACCCTGCCATTGGGTGTGGCCTGAGGGACGGCCAGACCCACTGACTAATAGATAAATAGATAAACACACACACACACACACACACACACACACACAACACAAACACACACCAACAATGCACTCCCTCCACAAGAACCTTGCCACACACCCACATTCATTCAAAAACTCACTTAAATCCAACTAACACACATTTCTACTTTCGAATACCACAATTACCTCTTTCTCAGACTCCTCTCCTCCTTCTTCCGCAAATTACCACCACAGCCACCCAGGAACACAACCACACTAACATATCCTAACAACAAACAGGTCAGAGTGGAGAAAGCTGGCACAGATCTGTGTCATGTAGTGGAAGGATGCTGGATGATGATGATGATGATGCTTAACCCTCCCATCGTGGGGATAATTCTGGTATTTTAGTCCAAGTAATTTCAGTCGATGTATTCAGGTGAGAGTGAGTCATATTAGTCTTGGTGTGTTATTACTGTTATCGTTAACCCCCTAATGACCGGAAAAGCTCTAGTAATTAATTGCAGCTAACGCCAGACGATTTTATTCAGCTGAGAGTGAGTCATGGATGCCTGAGTGTTAAGATGAGGAGCTGATACCTAACCGAGATGAAGCAGGCGACACAGATAGATAGACAGATAGATACACTGGATAATTGAAAGAGGGGAAAAATATTGTTAAAAATTATGCTGATGGATTAATAAGAGGTCAGAAAGGCATACAAATAAATAGACAAAAGAAAGACAAAAATATGAACTGAACAAGAGTTAGATTAAAACACATGGACAGAAAGACTCACAGACAGAAACCACCACAGCCAACACAGGTAGATAACTGGGTCTGGTGAGTGAGGCCCGGGATCGAAACCAGTATGGCCACTTCGGTTTCTTTTTATGTTTTATGCCACTGATATATGCAATGCTTAATTTTATACCTTGTTCCAGTTTGTTAATATTTTTTATAGTGCTCTCTCTCTCTCTCTCTCTCTCTCTCTCTCTCTCTCTCTCTCTCTCTCAAATGTATTAATCACTACACAAAGCCACTGCTAGAGTTACTGGCCATCGAGACAAATGGTCTATGAGTGATGCTGTAGCCATCGTAGATAAATAGATAGATTACTAATGGATAGACAGAGATAGATAGATAGATAGGTAAGTAATTCGAAAGATATAGCCACACGTAGATGGACTAAAAATAAAACAAAGATGTGGTGAACAAGAAAACATAAGCAATTGATAATTAGACAGACTGATTATATATAGATAGAGATTTTGGCAGACATTTTGAACGATTGGATGCTTTAAATATAGAGACATGTATAAAAAGAGATATTTAGACAGGTAGGCACATAGACCAACTGACCAGCAGGTGGACTGAATGACTAATGAAAGATATAGGTAGGATAAAAACAGTAACATATGTAGACAAACAAAAAAATGAGTAGACAGACTGACAGGTACAGAGATAGGTGAGTAGACAGACAAATAAATAAACTGACAGATAGACAGAGAGATACACAGAGAGTGACTGGTTTATTCATTTATTGATTCATTCCTTCATTTTCGTTACAGAAAAGGAACAAAAACCAGAACAGATATATGTATACAATGATGGAAAGACAGATGGATACATTGGTGGCTTGATGGATGGACACACAAAAAAAGATGGATGGATGAATAGATGAAAGGATAGATGGTTAATAAGAAAGATAAACATATTCACAGGCATGGACAGACAAACATATCGACTAAATGACTGAGAAAATAGATTAGTATTCGAAAGAAAGACAGAAACCACGACAGCCAACACAGGTAGATCTCTATCAGGTAGTGAGGCCTGGGATCGAACCTACCAGTAATGTTGTAGGGTTTCTTTTTTATTATTTCATGTTTTTCGTCACTTCACCTCAGATTTTTGGGGTTGTCAGATATTTTCTTTATAATTATTTTCCACCCCTCCCTGTCTCTTTCTCTGTCACTGTCTCTGTCTGTCTGTCTGTCTGTCTGTCTGTCTCTCTCTCTCTCTCTCTCTCTCTCTCTCTCTCTCTCTCTCTCTCTCTCTCTCTCTCTCTCTCTCTCTCTCCGTTTGTGTGTGTGTGGTGTGTGTGTGTGTGTGTGTGTGTGTGTGTGTTACTTTTACGAAACCTGTAAGTCACAAGCAAAAATTATAGCTTACCTCCAACAACAAGAGTCAACACAGAGAAAGACTATAAAAAGAAGCCAGGGTGAAGCTTCAGTTGGTTGGTCACCATTTACCACGTATACGTGACAGTCGGCATGACGTGAATGGCAATGGAGATTTAATGCACGCTGGAGGGAAGGGTTGAGAATAGTGTTAATGTAGGATTAATATTAGGAGACGTAATTATCATAGGTAATATATGCTATTATTCAACAAGAAGGCTTTGTTCTTCCTTGTAAAACAGAGATTATCAGTGATCGACGACTGTTGTTGATGTAACGAAGTAACATTACAGAACAACAAAGAGGTTCATTTTGAAACAGAAATCATGTACTTAAAATATAATTTCCAAGACATTTTGTTTATTATGCATTAAGAAATAAAAACATTGAAAAATAATCGACTTATAAGGCCCAATACACACACATACTCCACACATACAGAAACATGCATACACAAAAGGCACCCACAGGACTATAAACACACAAGCATAAGCACAAATAGGGATGCACACACACACACACACACACACACACACGGGCGCGCGCATGGGCACGCACACACTCTCAAGCACGCACATGGGTAAGCACACACACATAAGCGCATCCCTCCTGCCCCTCCCCCCACACACAGTGTCTGCCAAAAAACAAAAAATGGACACTAAATCAAATGACTTAGCAGTGGAGCCGTGGATATTATCGGTCACACCACAAATACGTAACATTGCAGATGCGCAGTATAATGCCCAAAGGGAGACACATATACAACATTATCCTTACATGGGAGGCACAGAAGCCACACCGGCCAACACTGGTAGATTACTGGGTCTGGATAGTGACCGACCGGCATCGAAACCAACGCTCCCTCTGATGGCTTCTTTTTTCCTATATCATGGTGTACATGCCTTGCTTGACTTATTGTTTTGTTCATGATTGTTCCTCTCTCTCTCTCTCTCTCTCTCTCTCTCTCTCTCTCTCTCTCTCTCTCTCTCTCTCTGCAGGAAATAGACCATCAAAAAATAGCTTTAATTCTTTATGTCCCTGTTAATTAACGACCCGTCCTCCCAGCCACAACACGCCACCCTCCCTCATATACTCTCCCACCTTGCCCCTCCATCTTGTTCTTGGTCTGTCTCAAAGGTATGAATTACAACACAAAGCCAAAGCAAGCAAGTCACTGGCCATTGCAACCACTGAACATATGCAGGAGGAGGCAAATATTTAACCCTCTCATGGTGGGCACAACTCTAGTATTCGGTTCCTGGCCATTGCAACCACTAAACTTATGCAGGAGGAGGCAAACATTTAACTCCCTGATGATGGGGATAACTCTACGACAATATTCAGTACACTTCAACTACCGCCACACAACAATACTGAGCTCAAGAAAGACCTCTGGTACTCAAGGGTTTTAACTGGACAGAAACCCTGACAGCCAAGAAGGAAGGAATCGGATGCAGCCACTGACACCCAGGTTTACATCCTGTCTGCTTTGGGGGATTTCTTTTATATTTGTAGATTTGGTACTTTTTCCTTGGTATCCTGCTGTATAAAAGGTACTCTCTCTCTCTCTCTCTCTCTCTCTCTCTCTCTCATAACTAGAGTGGCAATGCGTGTTATATCGTACACTGTATTCCTCTTTCCTTATGAAGTCCTTCTCCCATTTCTCAGCACGCTCACAATGATAGTACATACAGACCCTTCATTAACCTACACTCGGAATTCAGACATTACACACACAATTAACTTGCACTTAACTCTCATCCAAACATACTGTACATACTTACCAGCACTCGCACTAAAAAATGAGCCTATTTCACACATACACACACGCGCACACACACACACACACACACACACACACACACACACACACACACACACACACACACACACACATAATGAGTTCCCTTCACATTCACCTTCACACACACACTTTTCAAAAACTCACTCTTATTCTAGGCACACTCACAACTACTTTCTGAAAACATAGTTCCCTCGTTCTCAGACCTCCTCTCCTTCTCCCACAAATAACCACCACAGCCACCAAGGAAAACAAACACAGTAACATATCCTAACAACAAATAGGTCAGAGTGGAGAAAGTTTGCACAGATCTGTGTCATGCAGTGGAAGGATGCTGGATGATGATGATGATGATGATGATGGTGAGGATGATGTTGCCGATAACGACTTCGACGTCGACGATAAAAGTGATGGTGATAATGATGATGATGAATTACAAGCACACTAAACAGAAGCCTGACGGCCAAACCGGAAGAGGGGCCTAATCAGTGACATAGATCCAGGTTTCGATTCCGTACCTGCCCAAAGGTTTCTTTTATTTTTTCATTACACGTATGTTTATTTTATATAATTCATTTAGTATTTACACTTTTTTCTCAGTGAAGGTAATTCTCATTATCCTCTTATATATTTAGCTTAGTTATCAGTCCTACGAAGCAGAATAGTAACATATTCGGCAAAGCACCTTATTCCACTGAAGAATTGAGCATCTCTCTCTCTCTCTCTCTCTCTCTCTCTCTCTCTCTCTCTCTCTCTCTCTCTTTAACTGCATTAGCAATGGGTCAAGTTGCTTCCATTGTTCACGCACTCCTTCATCCATTTCGCGGCACGCACACACAATGCGCATGTACTTTCCAATAACCTGCACCAAGAATCTACACATTACACACGCATTCCCCATGCTCTGAGTTCACACGCACGCTCGCACACACACACACACACACACACACACACACACACACACACACACACACACACACACATAAGAAGGACAAGGAGCAGAGCACGTACTGAAACACACACACACAAACACACGCAAAACACATTCTCTCTCTCTCTCTCTCTCTCTCTCTCTCTCTCTCTCTCTGATGAACAAAATCTCTTGGCCTTACCTGCAGTACTAAAGTTATCCTGATCATGAGACAGTTAATGGTGACAGTATTGACACCCTCAGCCTCATACCACTCACTCTCACTGCAATAACACTGTTGTTGAAAATATACACTGGTTGTGATGGCCAAAGAGTTATTTATATACTGCACGTTACCAAGACTACTTCTGAGCATGGAGTTGGGTTCCTTTAACTTTGGAATGGATAGGTAGATGGATAGGTAGGCAAACTGATGGACAGATAGAGAGATATAGAGGCAGATAGATATATATGCAGATAAAATGAAGAAATTCGTACACATCCCTGAAGGTTTTTCATAATAATAGATAGATAAGATGATACATAAACAGAGAGACGAAGAAAAATAGACAGGCAGATAGAAAGGCATATGGAAGGATCGATAGTTTGATACAGAAACTGGTAGAGATACAAATAATAAATAAACAGGAATATGGTCAAGCAAACAGATCAGCTGACAGGCAGGCAAACAATATGCAAAGACTAACAAGGAATCTCAAGCATGACTAAACAAATGCATACACAGATAAACAGTAGCGAGAACGGACAACAGTGGTAGATAAACCGAAGGACGAACAGCCAACAGTGGTAAATACAGAAGAGAAAACAGGCAACAGTGGTAGATTCAGAGAAGAAAACAGCCAATAGTTGTAGATACAGAAAACAGCCAACAGTGATAAATACAGAAGAGAGAACAGTCAACAATTGCAAATAAACAGAAGCAACAACAGCCAACAGTGGTAGATAAACAGAAGCAACAACAGCCAACAGTGGTAAATAAACAGAAGCAACAACAGCCAACAATGGTAGATAAACAGAAGCAACAACAGCCAACAGTGGTAAATAAACAGAAGCAACAACAGCCAACAATGGTAGATAAACAGAAGCAACAACAGCCAACAGTGGTAAATAAACAGAAGCAACAGCAGCCAGCAGTGGTAGATAAACAGAAGTAACAACAGCCAACAGTGGTAGATAAACAGAAGCAACAGCAGACAACAGTGGTAGATAAACAGAAGCAACAACACCCAACAGTGGTAGGTAACTGGGTCTGGTTACTGAGCACCCGGGATTCAACCCAAACAGGACTCAGCGGTTTCTTTTTTTTCGAACAGTTTAACAGTCTCTCTCTCTCTCTCTCTCTCTCTCTCTCTCTCTCTCTCTCTCTCTCTCTCTCTCTCTCTCTCTGTACGTCTATATTTCTCTCTATCTATATATCTGTCCGTGTATTTATGTCTGACTTTCTTTCCCTTTTTGTCTCTGTTTCTAGCGTGCTTTCTGTCTCTGTCTCTTTGTATTTATCTCTGTCTATGTCTCGCTGTGTCTCTGTTTACATCTCTCTATCTCTGCCTGTCTGTCTCTCTGTCCGGTGTTGGTACAGGAATAAGAGAAGACTTTCCACCAACTTCCATTAACGTACACAAGTATGATATTTTCCTATGCCCAACTGTTGATCTGTTTATCACAAAACCATCTGTACTGTATATTTATTAGTCTATCTTTCTTTTTTTCATTCTTTCTTCCTAGTTATCTATCTGCTCACACCGCTTCTCCAACGTGTAGGCCTTCCTAAACCCTCTTCCATGCCTCGGGTGCAGCTCAATTAATCTAGTTATTTGGACACACTACCCACTAACGGTTCACTACACTCTCTCCTCCATATTATATAATTACCACATATACATGACAACAGTTTACCATAAACACTTAAACATCTGCACAATAAAGCATAAATCTGACAACAACTTACGATAAACACACTTAAGTATAAACACACTTAACGACTGACCATAAACACACTTCGATACAAGCATAATGGACATATAACTGAAAACAGTTAACGATAAACACACTTAAACATAAATACACATATATACCTGGTAATTGTTGACGATAAATATACTTAAACATAATCTCACTTATACCTGATAATCGTTAACGAGAAACACAAACATAAACACTCTTATTCCTGATAATACTTAACGATAAACACACTTAAATACAAACATGCAAAAGCATATATCTGCAAGCAATTAACAATAAACAAATATAAAGACACATATATCATATTACAATTATGAATAAACGTACTGACATATAAAAACATTAAAACATATGTTTGACAATAATTTACCATAAACGCAGATAAACATAAACACACAAAAATATATACCTGACAATTTTGCATTAACACAGACATAAAACCACTAAATCGTATATATATCTGACAAAAAATTTGCCACAAAAACACATAAACGTAAACACAGTAATCATAATCTTGTCAACACTGTACGAAAAACAAACCTAAACCAGAGCAGACAAAACAGAACCCCCCCCCCCACACACACACACACACAGACAGGAGGAGGCTCCAGATTCGTGACCAAGAACCGGGCCTCGATTCCTACTTCAACTCAGGGCTCTTTTTCTTTTCCTTTTTTTTTTTTTTTTTCTGTTTTCTGTCCATTTTATTTTTGTGTCATTCTTTGTTGCCATCTAATCATTCGCCAGGGAAGGTAAAGTCACCACCAGAAGTCGTGTCGCCTCTGCCGCTACGTTTTCCATGTTATTTGCTAATCAGTCCAATAAATCAGCAACAAGATGTCTTGATATGGCTGTAGACCAATGGGATCAGCATCGCCCGGTACTGATTCATCACACGCATTTTTATACATTTTTATACTTCATGGAGAGAGGAGCAGGAGAGGCGATAGTATTTTTGA
>NC_136959.1:9274258-9324258 GCF_032717465.1 Coenobita brevimanus
AATGCCCAAAGGGAGACACATATACAACATTATCCTTACATAGGAGGCACAGAAGCCACACCGGCCAACACTGGTAGATAACTGGGTCTGGATAGTGACGGATCGCCATCAAAACCAAGACTGTTCATTTGGCTTCTTTTTTACATATATTGTGGTACGTTCCTTGCCTGACTTTGTTTTTTTGTTCATTAGTGTTCTCTGTCTGTCTGTCTGTCTGTCTGTCTGTCTGTCTGTCTGTCTGTCTCTCTCTCTCATGGAGGTAGGATGTTCGAAACTAACATTTTTTCTTTACTCCAATATTAACAACCCGTCCTCCCACCCACAACACGCCACCCTCCCTCATATACTCCCCCACCTTGCCCCTCCATCTTGTTCTTGGTCTGTCTCAAAGGTATGAATTACAACACAAAGCCAAAGCAAGCAAGTCACTGGCCATCACAACCACTGAACATATGCAGGAGGAGGCAAATATTGAACCCTCTCATGGTGGGTACAACTCTAGTATTCGGTTCATGGCCATCGCTATCACTGAACATGTGCAGGAGGAGGCAAATATTTAACCCTCTAATGATCGGGGGTGTATGAATTAACTGATGAAATGTTGAAGGGCACAGGAGAATTATATATATATATATATAAGGAGCGATGAAGTGCTACTAATAGCACTCTTAACCTCCAACTGGTCGGCACAACTCTAGTATTGTGTTCCAGCAGATTTTAGACGATTTCATTCAAGTAAGGTGAGTCACAGGTGCCTGAATGCTGAAACGCAACAAAATAATGATTCCCACCAGGAATGACGTCTGCGAAGTACCTGTACAGACTGACACATGCAATCCGATGTAGAGTGCAACAGTAGAGAAATGAAAGATAAGGTTTATCGATTGACAGTGTGTAAAAAAAGAAAAATATATTCTTCCAAAAACTAAGACGACTAATTATGTACCCCGAAGAAAAGACACGAAAATAGACAACGGAAGGAAGGAGACAGACAGAAACCACTACAGCCAACACAGGTTGATATCTGGGTTTGGTGAGTGTGGCTCGTGATCAAAAAATGTTTTCTTATATGGATTTCTATTTTATTTTTATTATTTCACGCCATCAACAGTTAAAGGGACTGTATCTGGTTTCTTTGAGTCTCTCTCTCTCTCTCTCTCTCTCTCTCTCTCTCTCTTTTATCCTCTCCGTTCACGCACACCTTCATGTGCCTCCAATGCACTCAAATTGCGCGGATATTTACTGTCCACAACAACCTACGCACGCACTGAAAAAATGAGCTTCATTTACACAAGAACAAACACATTCTCCCCCCTCCTCTCTCTCTCTTTCTCTCTCTCTCTCTCTCTCTCTCTCTCTCTCTCTCTCTTATAACTGGAGTAGCACTGGGTCTTATATCGTACACTGTCTTCCCCTTTCCTCACGAAGTCCTTCACCCACTTCTCAGCACACACACACTTGCAGAACACACACTCTCTTCACCAGCCTGCGCTAGGAATTCAGACGTTACACACACAATCATCACGCACTGAACTCTCATCTAAACACACAGTACATACTTACCAACACTCCCACTAAAAGATGAACTTATTTCACACACACACACACACACACACACACACACACACACACACACACACACACACACACACATAACAATGCGCTCCCTCCACACGCACCTTTACACACGCACTTTATAAAAACTCCCTCTAATCCTACGCATACTCACATATATTCTCCAATAACACAGGTACCTCATCCTCAGACTTCCTCTCCTCCTTCTCCCACAAATAAGCACCACAGCCACCCAGGAACACAACCACACTAACATATCCTAACAACAAATAGGTCAGAGTGGAGAAAATCGTTAAACATCTGTGTCATTCTGAGGATGCTGGATAATGATTCTGATGATGTTGAGGATGATGTTGCCGATAACGACATCGACGTCGACGATAAAGGTGATGGTGATAATGATGATGATGAATTACAAGCACATTAAACAGAAGCCTGACGGCCAAACCGTAGGAGGGGCCTGATCAGTGACATAGATACAGGTTTCGATTCCTTAAAACGCCAAAGTTTTTTTTATTTTTTATTAAAGGTATATTTATTATATATTTTGTTTAGTATTTACACTTCTCTCTCGGTGAAGGTAATTCTCGTTAATCTCTTATATATTTAGTTTAGTTATAAGTCATACGAAGCAGAATGGGAACATCTTCGGCCACGCGTCTTATTCCACTGCAAAATTGAGCACCTCTCTCTCTCTCTCTCTCTCTCTCTCTCTCTCTCTCTCTCTCTCTCTTTTTATCTGCACTAGCAATGGGTCAAGTTGCTTCCATTGTTTACGCACTCCTTCATCCATTTCGCAGCACATACACACAGTGCGCACGTACTTTCCAATAACCTACACCCAGAATCGACACATTACACACCCTCTCCCCATGCACTGAATTTGCACACACACACACACACACCGCTCGCTGGTGCAGTGGTAATGTTCCCCCTTGCCAACTGGTGGACGGGAGTTCGCGCCTCGCTCAGGTTGCGAAAAGTTTCACTGACGAAGTGGGTGGTTACTGTCCCCCTTGAGCAAGGGGACGGGTGTGTGCGTGTGTGAAGGTCACAACCTTGCCCTTAGATCGGACTATATGTGCTCTCAGCTCCCTTCATGGAGGGTAAAAGCTGACGATCACGACCATCAAGTGATCCTGACCGACCCGGTGAATTACAAAACAATCATTCTCTTTCTCTCTCTCTCTCTGTTGTTCACCTAAGTGCGCGTCCACACGTATGCTCGAAGGAGTGCTGGCAATATGCAAGCAACACAGTAACGAACAAGCTGTAAACATGTTGGGAACAGCAGTGCCCAGATTATGTTGGCAACATCATGATGAAGTATCAGCTGCCTGGTATGGACACACTTATCCCATCGCCTCTGCTGCCAGTGTTCGAAGCTGGGCTGAAGCAAGTTAGCATACTGCTGCAAACATATACCAAACGTGTTGCCAGCCGTGTTGTTAGTATATGTTAGAGGGCCCGTGTGGACTCGCATTAATACTGAGTCATAGGAGCCACAAGGTCTTAATACTGGTACCATGAACCGTCAGATGGTAGGAACAAAGACACTGTTTCATTGCAGCTGACGCCAGACGATTTTATTCAAGTGAGAGTGGGTCATAGGAGCCTGACTGTGTTAATAACCACCATTAGCGAGTTAATGCTTCAGTGATCTGTATCCTTACTAATACTCTCACGCACTTTTACTCTCTCTCTCTCTCTCTCTCTCTCTCTCTCTCTCTCTCTCTCTCTCTCTCTCTCTCTCTCTCTCTCTCTCTCTCTCAGATGAACAAAATTGCCTAGCCTCACCTGCAGTACTAAAATTATCCTGATCATGAGACAGTTAATGGTGACAGTATTGACACTCTCAGCCGCTTACCACTCACTCTCACAGCAATAACACTGTTGTTGAAAATATACACTGGTTGTGATGGCCAAAGAGTTATTTATATACTGCACGTTACCAAGACTACTTCTGAGCATGGAGTTGGGTTCCTTTAACTTTGGAATGGATAGGTAGATGGATAGGTAGGCAAACTGATGGACAGATAGAGCGATACATAGGCAGATAGATGTATATAGATAAATTGCAGAAATTCACACACATCCCTGAAGATTTATCAGAATAATAGATACTGTAACTCAGTATATAAACAGAGAGACAAAGAGAAATAGACAGGCGGATAAAAAGGCAGATGGAAGGATTATTGTTTGATACAGAAACCGGCAGAGATACAGATAATAACAAAACAGGGAGATGGTCAAACAAACAGATCAACTGACAGGCAGGCAAACAACGAACAAGGGACGTCAAGCATGACTAAACAAAGAGATACCAAGATAAACCGAAGGTAGAACAGCCAACAGTGATAGATAAACCGAAGGTAGAACAGCCAACAGTGGTAGATAAACCGAAGGTAGAACAGCCATTAGTGGTAAATACAGAAGAGAAAACAGCCAACGGTGGTAGATAAACAGAAGCGACAACAGCCAACAGTGGTAGATAAAAAGAAGCAACAACAGCCAACGGTGGTAGATAAACAGAAGCAACAACAGCCAATAGTGGTAGATAAACAGAAGCGACAACAGCCAACAGTGAGAGATAAAAAGCAGCGACAACAGCTAAAAATGGAAGATAAACAGAAGCGACACCAATTATCAGTGGTAGATAAACAAGAGCGACAACAGGCAACAGTGCAAGATAAACAGAAGCAACAACATCCAACAGTGGTAGATAAACAGAAGCAACAACAGCCAACAGTGGTAGATAAACAGAAGCAACAACAGCCAACAATGATAGATAAACAGAAGCAACAACAGCCAACAGTGGTAGATAAACAGAAGCAACAACAGCCAACAGTGGTAGATAAACAGAAGCAACAACAGCCAACAATGGTAGATAAACAGAAGCAACAACAGCCAACAGCCAACAGTGGTAGGTAACTGGGTCAGGTTTCTGAGCACCCGGGATCCAACCTTAACTGGACTCAGCAGCTTCAATTTATGAACAGTTTAACACACTCTCTCTCTCTCTCTCTCTCTCTCTCTCTCTCTCTCTCTCTCTCTCTCTCATATAGAAATCAATCCATACCTGTACACTGTGTGGAACATTTGTCCACTATACATGGTGAGCTTTTTTATTATTCATTCCTTTAATACGTGGATACATGGGATACAGACCTTTTTAGGCGGGAACCGTAGGACAACTAAGGTACTTGAGTGGCAGCCCAGAGATGGAGTGAGAGGAAGAGGCTGGCAGAGACCCTGTTGGAAAGAAGAAACCTGCAAATATTATTGCATTGCCATGGAACAAACTTACAGATAATAAGATGGAGTTGAGAAAGTTTGGAATGCTGATGATAATGATGATGACGATGATGGTGTTGATGATATTGACTGTAATGATGATGATGATGATGACAGAGAGGTGTATTTGTGTTTTCAAGTGGCCGTCATGGATGAATTAAGTGACAGAGAGAAGAGATAGATAAACATAAGGCCAAACAGACCGACAGACGGATAAAAAGACATGGAGATGGATATGTTGATAGAGACGTATGTCTACGCAGACAAAAAATACAATGATGACATAATCGAGACATACAATATTAACATGACAGACTAACAGCATCACTGTTCTTAATAATGGGATGGATAGAGAAAATGAAAGAGATACAGATACAGTTAAAGATTATATTTTCCATACATCTATCTGGCAGAATCACTGTTTAGCATACTGGCATGAGCACACAGCAGGACAGAGACATACACACAGTTGAAGATTATAATTATTTTCCATACATATATCTGGCAGAAACTCCTACAGCCAACACAGGTGGATATCTGGGTGTGGACAGCGACGGCCCGGGATCGAACCCAAAGAAGAGGGTTTCTTTTTCTGTATCAAACCTGGGTTTAAAATTAGGTTCACGTGTGTGAGTGTGTGTTCCTCGTTTTTGTATGTCAGTCTCTCTCTCTCTCTCTCTCTCTCTCTCTCTCTCTCTCTCTCTCTCTCTCTCTCCCTCTCTATCTCTAACATAAGGGTAATAATTTCTTCTAGCTTACGTAACTAAAAATTCTAAGTCTGTCTATAGATCCGTATGCCTGTTTATCCATCTATCAGTATATCGATCTATTTCCTTACCTGCCTACCTAACAACATACTGTCTACATATATACCTACCTACCTACCTACTTAACAATCTGTTAATCTGTTTATGTACACTCATGATTACTAATCTCTGACCAGGGTCGGGTGGCGGGCAGTGTTATGACCACACACGAGCCAAGCATTCGAACACAGCCTCCGCACTAGTGGGCGGGGCAAAGAACTGTAACCAGGTGATCTGAAGCGTACTACTCATATCATTGATACTACCATATTCTTATGGGTTCTCCTCCATTATATAATAATCTGTGTTTATTGACAGGGGCCGATATTTCTTCGATCAGTCTGCAATTTAGCAGTTTCCAAGAAGTAAAAAAACATGTGCCACTATATGTGGGTATTGGCATCATATATACCGTAATAATAATTTATGAATTAACGGCATTAACTGGCACACATTTTGACCAGAGGGGGCATGCAGCTAAGACGTCGCGTAGGAATAGGGCAACCATTCCCACTGGATGGCAACGCCATAGATATTTATATAAGAATAGATGCAGCATCGCCCATTCTTCAGTACAGCGGCTATGCGTCTGTGAGGCCGCCATCTTGGAGCGGTCAAGCATGTAATAGTGGGGCTTTTTTTTAGAGCGAATTCAGATTATGAAAATGAATGTTGTTGTGGTGGAGGTGGTGATGGTGGTTATTGTTCTGGTGGTGATGATGGTGGTTATTGTAGTGGTAGTGGTGGTTGTTGTTGTGGTGGTGGTGGTGGTGATGGTGGTTTTTGTTGTTGTTGTGGTGGTGGTGGTGATGGTGGTTTTTGTTGTTGTGGTGGTGGTGGTGGTGGTGGTGATGGTGGTTTTTGTTGTTGTTGTGGTGGTGGTGGTGATGGTGGTTTTTGTTATTGTTGTGGTGGTGGTGGTGGTGATGGTGGTTTTTGTTGTTGTTGTTGTGGTGGTGGTGGTGATGGTGGTTTTTGTTGTTGTTGTGGTGGTGGTGGATATTATGTTGTTGTTGGTGGTGGTTATTGTGTTAATTGTGGTTGTTGATGTGTTAGTGGTGGTTGTTGTGGTGGTGGTTGTTGTGGTGGTGGTTGTTGTGGTGGTGGTTGTTGTGATGGTGGTTATAATGGTGGCTGTTGTGGTGGTGACTGGTTGTTGTTGCAATTGTGGTAGTTGTGGTGGCGGTGGATGTTGTGGTGGTGGTTGTTGTGGTGGTCATTGTTGTGATGGTGATTATAGTTGCTGCTGTTGTTGTTGTGGTGGTGGTGGTTGTGGTGATGGTTGTAGTGGTGGTAGTGGTTGTTGTGATGATGTTTTTTATGGTTGTCGTTGTTGCTGTTGTAGTGGTGGTGGTGGTGGTGGTGGTTGTTGTTCTTGTGGTGGTGGTGGTTGTGGTTGTGCTGGTTATTGTTGTTGTTGTTTTTGTTATAGTGGTGGTGGTGGTGGTGGTTGTGTTGGTTATTGTTGTTGTTGTTGTTGTTGTTATGGTGGTGGTGGTTGTTGTGTTGGTGGTTGTTGCATTGGTGGTGGTGGTGGTGGTTGTTGTGGTGGTTGTTGTCGTTGTTGGTGTTGTTGTTGTTGTGGTGGTGGTGGTGGTGGTTGTTCTTATGGTGGTGGTGGTTGTGGTTGAGTTGGCTGTTGCTGTTGTTATGGTGATGGTTATTGTTGTGGTGATTGTTGTTCTGGTTATTGTTGTGATTGTTATTGTGGTGGTTGATGTGATTGTTATTGTGGTCGTTGATGTTGTGATGGTGGTGGGTGTTGTGGTGGTGGTAATTGTGGCGATTGTTGTTGTGGTTGTTGCTGTGGTGGTTATTGTCGTGGTTGTTCTTGTGAAGGTAGTTGTTGTTGTGATGGTTGTTGTTGTTGTTGTGGTGGGTGTTGTAGTGATGGTGGTTGTTGTAGTGATGGTGGTTGTTGTGATGGTGGTGGTTGTTTTTGTGGCTGTTGTTGTGGTGGTGGTAATTGTTGTGGTTGTTGTGATGGTGGTAGTGGTGGTGGTGATTGTTGTTGTTGTGGTGGCTTTTGTTGTGGTGGTGGTTGGTGTGGTGGTGGTTGTTGTAGTGATGGTGGTTGCTGTGGTGGTGGTGTTTTTTTTGGTTGTTGTTGTGGTGGTGGTTATTGTTGTGATGGTGCTCGTTGATGTGCTGGTGGTTGTGGTGATGGTGGTGGTTGTTTTGTGATGGTGGAGGTTGTTATTGTGGCGGTGATTGTTGTTGTGGTGGTGATTGTTGCTGTGGATGTGGATGTGGATGTTGTTGCTGTTGTGGTGGTGGTGGTGGTTGTGGTGGTGGATGTGGTGCTGGTGGTAGTGGTTGTTGTTGTTGTGGTGGTGGTGGTAATGGTGGCAGTGGTGGTTGTGGTGGTGGCTGTGGTGGTGGCTGTTATTGTGGTGGCTGTTGTTGTGGTGGTATTGGTTGTGGTTCCTGGTTCATTTGAAATGTGAACTCGGTGGACTGCAGGCCTAAATTTCCCTTCTACAACCCACCATCCTCCTTTCAGAGGATAGAGAAGCATCTGAGGGACGTTCGCATAACCAGACAGTTGAGCCGCTCGTGCTATCGGTGTCACCATAGATATATTCCGACTCTTTCTACACCCAAAAGCAGTGCAGTGCTGTTGCATTTCTAGGTAAATAGTGGTCAGCTTTGATCATCGTCAGGAACACGACATCGTCTGCCTCGACCGTTCCAAGATGGCGGCCGCGCAGACGCATCTAAAGTAGTGTCATGCGGCATCTAGGCTTATTTATAACTATGGGCGACAGGGCCTGTTATCACTAAGGAAAAACATTCAGTTCAAAGTAGTGGTAATAGTAAATTTTTGTCAACGATATAGGTATTATAAAGCATTCTTACTTAAAATATGTTGCGTGAATGACGGCTGCTGTGGCAATCGTGGATATCACCTACCAACAGCTAGGTTAAAGGCTCGCCTCAAGAAATAGGTCAGTGAAATAACAAACATTTTGATAAAACAGTGCATGAAATTCAAATATCACGCACTCATTACAGACTAAAAGTAACAGCTATGACCAAATTGGTCTATTTCTTACCATGCATAAATTAGTTGAGAAAGTAATATAATATGTGAAACAAAAGTGCTTCAGTGATGCTTAGAAAATTGTTCATTGAAGCACTAAACCTATCTGAAACGATGGTGGAATGAGTCTGACTGCGTAGCCTATGCCTGGCCACGACTTTGGCTAACTCTCTGGTCAGAGATTAGTGATCACGAGTGTACCTATCTGCTTATGTATCAGACTATTAAAGCATCTGCTCACACAGGCAGAAAGACGATATCTGGCCGTTTAAAATGAGAAGTGTGAATGTCGGGGGTAGGGTTGTGAAAGGTGGATCGAGAAGAC
Source organism: Coenobita brevimanus (assembly GCF_032717465.1). Classification (NCBI taxonomy): domain Eukaryota; kingdom Metazoa; phylum Arthropoda; class Malacostraca; order Decapoda; family Coenobitidae; genus Coenobita; species Coenobita brevimanus. The sequence continues at coordinate 9,283,302 of NC_136959.1, forward strand.
CTGGGGCGAGGTAATAGAGGGTGGCCTCTGGGATAAGGGACTGGAAAAGGAGGTAAACAGAGATCGAGCAGCCTTGAGGGCCGCCAGTTGGTAACCAAGGGAGACGCATGCAATCATGTTGAAGCCTTAGACGCGATACAATAATACCTCTAGCAAAGGTAAAGCCAGACGAAAAACGCAGGGTTGGTGTTTGGGTGGGTGGTGCGAAAAAAGTTAACTGCGGAAGAGAGTGTTATTACTGTTATCAGAAACCCCTTCATGATCGGAAAAACTCTTATTCTGTTTCTGTTATACGTATATGAAATATTTTAACTGGTAATGAGTCTCATATGGGGTGGAGAGGTATATGAGAGAGGGGGGTGTGAGTTGGGAGCAGGGCAGTGAAATGGCGGGGCACAGGGCGATTTGTCTGTGGCCACCCCGAACGAGATTGAGGCGTCTGGCAATAGATAGATAGATAGTCTCATATTGTCAATAATTTACACATTTACCGTCCTATGGTTGTGACACTCTTGTATTTTATTGCCCAAAATGTCAGACGATGTTTTTCAGCTGACAGCGAGTCATATTTGCCTGAATGGAAAGACACGACCAAATATACCCGTCCGCGATGATCACTAGGAAAGACACACTAAATACATGCACTGGTCTTGGTAGGATGGATAATATTAAAAACGTTTTGTCAATCAATCCTTGGATATTCTATCCATCTATCTGTCAATATCCAGACGCCTTAATACTGTAACAAATGGCCACAAATATATCGTCTGCATTTCTCCTCTCCAATTTACCTGCCTGTCCTATGTTTTGCTCCCTCCCCCTCATTCGGGTCATCTTAACCTCATCGACTTACCTTTAATCACCCCCATCCCCCTCTCATCCCCGCCTCACATGCACTCTCCTAATCAGACTCTTATTCTCCATTATTCTCCATATCTTTGATAATCTTTTTAAGTATTTCTCTTCACTTCATTAATCACATCCACATCATAACTACAACACTCCTTTATCTCATTTCTCTGTCATTCTCTGAAAATGCACATACTCCTTTCAGATACCTTACTTCCACTGCCTTCACTCTTGACTTGGGTCCTTCCAACAGTGTCCAGTATTTGCTTCCGTTCACTAGAGCGGGGATCACCGTACTGTCATACATTGGCATTACTATTTCCATGCTCAAATCACTATTCCTTAACACTGCTTTCTGTGAAACAGCAACCTTTCTTTCCTGGTGAACCATTTCAAGTACTTAATTCTCTGAACTTCCATACTTACTCATCACTGAGTAAGTGAATGTACTCACATTATCCATTTGTTCACCATCCAGTATCACTCTGCATACTGTGATTTCATTATGCTCATGGAGTGATTAATACGCAGATGCACAAACAGAGGGCAGATAAGTAAGTATAAATGACCTAGTGCAAGGACACATAAATACGTAAGTAAGTGAGCTGTTAGGCAGAAACCGTAACAGCCAACACAGGTATATAACTGGGTCTGGTTAGGTAGGCCCAGGATTGAACCAGCAGGCGCTGATGCTTTCTTTTTAATTCATTCCACAATGTCCCTTGGCTTTTTTGGCACCATAATCCCTCTCTCTCGCTCTCTCTCTCTCTCTCTCTGTCCAAGGTAGGAATCACAACAGCAAGCAAGTCACTGGCCATCGACACATATGCACAACCAGGCTAATATTTAACCCTCTAACGCTACACCCAAATCTACTATTCTGTTCCAGCTAACGCCTCACCATTTTATTAACCTGAGAGTAACTGCTTCACTATTACCTTACAATTAAATCCTGCAATAAAATACTCTTGTACTAGCAGCAATAAAATTACAAATACCTCACCGTAATGAAGGCCACAGGAACCGCAGTCGTCAGTGAGAACCAGATATCGAGCCCCATTCCGGAATACTGTTATATTTTCTATAGGATAACAGACTCTTTTTATAATGAGTTATTGGTCAGTGACTTGATTTCTTATTTTACAATCTCAGCCACTTATGACTCACTCTTAGTTGAATAAAATAGTCTGGCGTAAGCTGGAATATGAGACAAGAGTTATGCTGTTGATGAGAGAGTTAACTGACAGTAGTATCGCTCACAGGCTATAAGACTAGAGTTATCCTGTTGATGAGAGAGTTAACTGTGACAATAGTAACGCTCACAAACTATCATATACTCTCAGACAAATAAAATAATCTCTCGTTAGCTGGATTAAGATACTGAAGATGTGTATATCTTATGGAGCTGATAATTCTTATCAGTTAAAGAAGACTTCACCTTTGGAGACAGTAGATGGAAAGATAGATAGACAATTAGATTCACTGATGGAGCGATGGACAGATATATTAAATAACACATATATTCTGAATACATAGACAAATACATGGGTAGGGAAATATTTAGATGAAGACACACAGACCAACAAATACGTTGACAGATATTGAGATAGATAAGCACACACACACACACACACACACACACACACACACACACACACACACACACACACACACACACACACACACACACACACACACACACACACACACACACACACACACACACACATTCTCATCTTTTATCCATTCAACGTGACCAAACCATCGCAATCTATCCCTTCTCATCTCATCACTAATACATTTAAGTCCCATCCTTCTTCTGAACTCTTCAGTCTCAACATTCATGGGCCTTTTAGTTAAGGACGTTCTAACTATCCATCTAATCATTATCATTATCTGTATGTCTGAGCCAACAATTATCCTCTACCTTTACAGAGCAGGTGTCATATACCAAGCAGCACTATACTCCTAAATTACGCTGCATACAAGGATCCCTTAGCACGGAGGGAGAGACCTCTGTTTCAAGTAAGTCCACAAAAGTTCCCTGAATTTTCTTTCAACCATTCTCTACTTAGCCACAGAGCTAGGTCCAGCCTAATTTCCAGAACATTACATGTCCTCCAAATAATAAATGTCTCCCACACAATCAAGAGACTCTCCAACAGGATCAGTCCATTCCCACCTTTAGGTCTCGGCATGCTCTCCCCTACACATAACACACAGGCAAACTAACATTCTTTCACAATCTGCTTTCAACACCACTACATCTCTTATGCACCCATTTATCATAAAACACCACATCCATGTGGCAAACTGAACATGGTCACACTCCTTCTGCTTTGATATCACCACCACAAGCCCTAGGTATCATCACTTTTGTTTTTATCCGTGTTTACTTGCAAACCCTTGTGCTTTCTTCCATCTCTCCATTTCCCAGATCTATCCTCCGCCTCCCTCTCATTCTCCGCGATCAATACCAAGTCATTAACACGTCACCAATGGGGGTCCACTTATGAAGTCACGAGTGAGAGCGTCAAGCACCATGTCAAACAATAAGAGGCTTAAGACTGAGCCCTGATGCACGCCGATATCTACGTAAAACTCATCACTCAAATCACCATTCACCCTCACCGGAGTGCGGGCATCCACATGCATAGTCAGTAACCAGTCTATTTCACACACTCCTCGATCCTAAACTTTATCATTGCCCACTTCACCACCTCCCTAGGGACTCTGTCATGGGCCTTCTCCAAATCAATAGAAAAAAACATATAAATTCATACACGCATACATAAATAGATAAATTAATGGACTGATTTAGTGGCTGACTGATTGATGGACTAATAGAAGATATAGATAGATGAACAGATAGATATTTAGACAGATAGACAGACAGATTAAATTAGTGAAAGACTTCTTGATTCATTGCTTCATTTTGGTCACGCGTGTGGAACAGAAGCCACAGCAGCCAACATAGGTAGATAACTAGGTCTGGTGAGTGAGGCCAAGGATCCATACCATGTCGCCCATTTCGGTTTCTTTTTTTATATTTTGTTATACATTTTTTTTTTAGTGTAGTTTTGGACTGTCTTTCATTTTGTTAGATTCTTTCTATAATCCTCTCTCTCTCTCTCTCTCTCTCTCTCTCTCTCTCTCTCTCTCTGTAAATGCACTACCAATGGGTCAAGTTCACTACATTGTTCACGAACTCCTTCATCCATTTCACAGCACACACACACACTTATAATGCACACTCACTCTTCAATAACCTTCACCCGAACTCTAACATTAATCATGCACTCCAGATGCACTCAATTTGTACTCAGACACGCAAAATAAAAATGACTAAAACATGCATGAAAACTAAACACACACACACACACACACACACACACACACACACACACACACACACACACACACACACACACACACACACACACATTTAAGCGATGAGTTCCCTCTTCAAGCTCTTACGAACACTAACTTCAAAAACTCACTATACTCTGTACCATGTAAAACTCAATATAAGTCCCACCCACTCGGTGAAGAGAGGGGGAGCCTTGACCTTTCCTTAGTGATCAGTGGCTGACCATGTTCGGTTAAAAAGGCGTAAAAAACAGTTCTCCACGCTAAATTCGCCTTTATCGACCGCTGGGAAGCTGTTGTGGGACAGGCTTGGATATCCCGTGAGATCAATATTATTTCACACCTGACCTCTCTCTCTCTCTCTGTATATATATATATATATATATATATATATATATATATATATATATATATATATATATATATATATATATATATATATATATATATATATATATATATATATATATATATATATATATATATATATATAATTAGTTCCAGCACTGCTTGCTCTATAATGGAAGGCAAGTGGAGCAAGTTGTCAAGGGAGAAGATGATTAGCGGATTACTGTACTGGAGTGGGTGGAATATGACACCATCAAAGGCTGCTTTTCGGAGAGCTGATAATTGCACAAGGAGCAGCTGACATCTTGCTCTCTGATGATGAGGGTGTGCAGGAAGGCTTAAAAGCAGCAAATTTCCCGTACAGAACACACTTACACGCTGGCATCGAGAGAGGAGTTCTGTTCGCATTGTGCATCTGTACCCTGTATTTTTTTAAGGTACTGATGGGCCATCTCCAACGTGTCTGCTGAGAACTGGAAAAAATGTATCAGCCACACAAAGAAAATAGAGGAAGAATACAGGAAAAAGGATATTGCTGCTGAACATTTGCTTGATAGTTTCGTCATCACTCTGAGTGACTGACGACAGCAGTGAAGATGATGACTGAAACACACACACACACACACACACACTCTCTCTCTCTCTCTCTCTCTCTCTCTCTCTCTCGTTACATGATGCATTTACCCTTTTTCGGACTTCTCTTCATCGCAAGCAAATTTTGAATATGTATTTATGCTTTAGGGTTGCTGTAAAGTATTATTAGGTTGATTTAAGTTAATTCAATACAAACATTATTTTACATTCGTATATTTTACGCACAATTCATCTGAATAAACCGATATCCATGTTACTAATTTTGTTTCTTTGATATCATTAGAGAGAGAGAGAGAGAGAGAGAGAGAGAGAGAGATCATTATTATCTCCTGAGGGACCGCTGCCCTTGCCTTGGGGAGTTCAAGTCAGGTAGAGAGCATAAAGGTGAGGAACTGAGTTTTGGTTTAGTTGGAGGCTGACCACATACCCCGCCCATCAGTACCGGATGTCCAATAGCACTTGTCTACGGGAAGAAATGTCTCCACCTGTCTTCACCGAGTGGGAGGGGCTTATATTGAGTCTTATATGGTACAGAGTATAGTAACCTACACTCATACACCCACAAACCCACACCCACAAACCCACACCCACAAACTAACTCTCGCAACCACACCCACACGAACACCCCCACACCCACCCACACACATAAGAGTGCTTTAACCACACACACACACACACACACACACACACACACACACACACACACACACACACACACACACATCAACAATACACTCCCTCCTCATGCACCTTGACAAACGCACTTTTCAAAATTCACTCTAATCCTACGCACACTCACATTTACATTCCAATAACACAGTTACCTCGTTCTCAGACCTCCTCTCCTCCTTCTCTCACAAATAACCACCACTGCCACCTAGGAACACAGCCACACTAAGATAACCTAACAACAAATAGGTCAGAAAGGAGAAAGCTGGCACAGATCTCTGTCGTGCAGTGGTACAGTACTGGTTGATGATGATGATGATGAATCGCGGTTAAGGTAAAAAGAGGCCTCACGGGCAGAGTGGAAGAGTGTCTGGATCTGCGACAAAGATTCAGGTTTCAATTCAACGGTACCCCCTTAGGTTTCTTTTGTTGTCATTATTTTTATATCTTTTATTTTTCCATTAAGAACTCTAAGACCTCCAAAAAAATAATTCGCGTTCGTTTTAGTAGCTTTTTTCCTTGTTGCTGCCATTAATGTTGTCGTTATAAGCTAATTACCTAATAAAAATATCACACACACACACACACACACACACACACACACACACACACACACACACACACACACACACAGCTTATAAAAAAAATGCAAGAAATCCTCAAGGTTGCAGTATACTGTCAAAAACATACGAATATATCTAATACATTATTATAGGCAGCCATGCTTCCCCCAAAAAATGTTTTCCTTCAACAGAATATAAATATGAATAAAAATGGCTCTAGAGCAGTTCCACCAACCCTGTCAGTAGATCCGCCACGCTCATCAGCCAGTGCCTGGACCCAGGATAAGTTATTTATCCTCCCACGGGGACTTAGTATAATGGTCTACCTTATGACCGTATAAGTGGAACAGCCGTGGTGCTGGGCAAGAATTAATCTAATATAAATATATATCTAATGCATTTCATCTGCTGCAGTTTTTAGGTCAAATTTTCCCTCATGTTGCATGTCCTGTTTATGAAATGGATAAGTATTGCACCCTATATATGCCAGGTAGTAAACGGAACGCCTGTGGCCCAGACAGATTAACATGGAGCATCTCTCTCTCTCTCTCTCTCTCTCTCTCTCTCTCTCTCTCTCTCTGGAATGGCATTGTGGCAAGATTTTACACAGAGGTGTAAAATTCATAATTTCACGGTTTATCTTAATACCCTTCCACCTACCTTTCTATCTCTCGATCAATGAACTGGCATATGAATATATCTCCATGTCTCCACCTATCTAATCACGCCGCTCGTACAAAAGGTGAGGCAGACAAAAAACCTTTTGTAAGTGTTCATGTGGGTTCTGAGCAAGAAGCTATCCAACCACAACACACCAGCCTCCCTCATATACGCTACTAACCCATATTGTACATCCACATTGTTATTGCTACCACCACTCCTCTGTGCCTGCCACCACAACACACCAGCCTCCCTCATATACGCTGCTAACCCATATTGTACATCCACATTGTTATTGCTACCACCATCCCTCTGTGCCTGCCACCACAACACACCAGCCTCCCTCATATACGCTGCTAACCCATATTGTACATCCACATTGTTATTGCTACCACCATCCCTCTGTGCCTGCCACCACAACACACCAGCCTCCCTCATATACGCTGCTAACCCATATTGTACATCCACATTGTTATTGCTACCACCACTCCTCTGTGCCTGCCACCACAACACACCAGCCTCCCTCATATACGCTACTAACCCATATTGTACATCCACATTGTTATTGCTACTACCACTCCTCTGTGCCTGCCACCACAACACACCAGCCTCCCTCATATACGCTACTAACCCATATTGTACATCCACATTGTTATTGCTACCACCAGTCCTCTGTGCCTGCCACCACAACACACCAGTCTCCCTCATATACGCTACTAACCCATATTGTACATCCACATTGTTATTGCTACCACCACTCCTCTGTGCCTGTCACTACTCGGACACAGTCAAACATTATACATAGATGAATAGATACATTTCACTGGTGAGATAAGCCAGACATACATATAAAAGCGCACCTCTAGTAGGCCTCTTCTATTCCAGGTAATGCCAGAAGATTTTATTCAGCGGAGTGGAAGTTAATGGCGCCTCAGTTTGTTAATATTGATATCAGGAACCCTTTCATGATGGGAACATATCTGTTAATCTGTTCCTGTTAAAAGTAGACGAAATATTTTAATTGATAATGAGCCTGAGAGTGTTAATACTTCACCCAGTAACCTTCCTGTGGTGGTGACACTTTTTTTATTGTATTTACAGATAATGTCACGATATTATCCAGCTGTCAGTGAGTCTGTTCCTGTTAAACGTAGACGAAATATAATAACTGGTAATGAGCCTGACGGTGTTAATACTTTACCCACTAACCTTCCTATGGTGGTGACACTCTTGTATTTATTACAGGTAATGTCAGACGATTTAATTCAGCTGACAGTCAGTCAGAGGAGACTGAATGGAAGGACACGACAAATAATACCAGCCCGCCATGATCACTAAGAAAAATACAGTAAACACACGCACTGAACCTTGACAGGATGGATAAATTAAATGATATTATTATATATCACTCGCTTGTAAATCTACCTATCTACGTATTGTTACATAGCCTATGATTTCATCATCCTTTGTGTAATTTTAACGCACAGTATGCTGCATGTTTGATCACGAGCGTGTTCTGCCTCAGTCCCCCCCTTCTACCGTTATAGTAGAGTAAGTCGTTCTCTCTGTTGTCCAGAGCGGGATTGTCAACTCTATGTCCCCATGGCTTCATTTGCGCGTCCTTATTACAAGTTGTATCAAGCTCTCCTGGCTCCTATATAATGAGCTCAGTCTCTGCATCATTGCCACTTAGATCTGCTCCTCATTTTGTTCACATCTCTGTCCTCCCCTGTACAGATATTATTATTGTGAGTGCTCAAGAAGTCTCCAACCATCTAGCAGCTGTGTGTAATTTGAGTATAACTGTTATTGCATTTTTTCTTGTACTGTATAGCATAAGTTTAATTTGTAGGCCTAGTGAAGTTTTTGTAATTTATGTAGGGTTCTTTGTCAGTCATTTTTGATAATAGTTTGTATCTGTAATTATTTATCTGGCATTCACTGAGTATTATCTGATATCTCATTTTATCAGGGCTGACTTAGATAAATTTACTCTTGCTAATTTCGTGTTAATAGAGGCTATTGCAGTTAACCATATATTTAACCTGTTTATTTGCCATTACATTATCCTTATGAGTCCTGAATGTTTTATTGTTAGTTTGAGCATTAAACTTTGACTTGTAATTTTACCTAACTCTTTGTTTTGAACCTGGAACTTTACGGGACAGTAGTGATTTTTAGTATTCTCACTTAAAGTGTACGTTATCTTTCTCTGTTCCGTAGCATAAATTTGGCGACCTCATATCAGGATATTCAGGATATTATCATAAGGATATTGTTTGATATTTTGTGACTGTGATATATTCATGATGGCTACTATTTCTACACTTGATGAAGCCAAAGATTTTTTGTCAAATGTGCAAACAGTGTGTGATATAGAAAACAGAACAAAGAATGAACTTAAGCTTGTTGCTCAACAATTGGGAATTGTTGTTCGCTCTCATCATTCTAAAGATCAAATTGTTGACATGATTAATGAAAGCTTGTTTAATGTAACTCCTCCAAATGAGCAAACGCAGATTGAATTAGCTAAGTTACAGCTAGCCCTGCAGGAGGCCCGTGCTAAGGAGGCTGAGTTTCACGCACAAGTTGAACTTGCTAGGATTCAGGCAGACCATGAGTATCGCATGAAACAATGTGGAACTGGATCATCTAGCTCTGATGATTTTGATGTGGCTAAAAATGTTAAACTTGTCCCTCCTTTTAATGAATCTGATTTAACAAAGTATTTTCAGTTGTTTGAGAGGGTAGCTACAGGTTTTAATTGGCCTAAGGAGTATTGGCCAGTACTCCTTCAAACTGTTCTCACCGGTAAAGCTCAAGTAACTTATGCATCTTTGCCTCAGGATCAGTCTGATAATTATGATGTAGTAAAGAGCTTGATTCTTAAGGCCTATGAGCTTGTTCCTGAAGCTTATAGAGTAAAATTTAGGACAACTTACAAGCAAGATAAGCAATCCCATGTTGAGTATGCAAGAATCAAAGAAGATTTGTTAGAGCAGTGGTTAAATTCTAAGAATGTGGATTCTGATTTTGGTAAATTTAAGCAGATGATTTTGCTAGAGGATTTCAAAAGGTGTATTTATAAAGATGTAAGCCTATATCTTGATGAGAAAAGAATAGATAATTTGTCTGATGCTGCAGTTTTAGCTGATGAGTATGTTCTCACTCACAAGAGATATTTTAGAGGAAAAAGGAAAGCTGAGAGTCAGTACGTTGCCTCTACTCAGAGTACAGGTAACAGGAAAGAGAATAAGGATGATGTTTCTCAGGAAGTAAATACCAGCTTCACCTCTAGATTTCAGAAAAGTAAATGTACTTATTGTAGTAAGCTTGGTCATACTACGGAGAGATGTTTCAGGAGACAGCGTGATGTGAACAAAAAGGAGTCTTTAAATATTCAGTCAATTGGTCTAGTGTCCACTCTTGAGAGTTCCCAGAATTCTTTAACTGAGTTAACTGAACCTGCTTTGAGGGGTAACTTAAATTCTCATGATGGAGCTCCTCTTTTGAGCAGTAACGTGGGTGACACTGTCAAGAGTTCATGTGCTAATTTCCTGTCTGATGGTTTTGTCAGTCCTCTGGACAGTAATGACAGGAAATCAGTTCAAATATATCGTGATACAGGTGCTTGCCAATCCCTTATGCTGACCAGTGTTCTAGGCTCTAATTTTAATTCCTCTGATGAAACTGTAATCTTACAAGGTGTAGGGAATAATTACTTCTCTGTTCCTCTGTGCAGAGTGAATTTAGAGTCTGGTTTTGTTAATGGTTCCGTTATGGTTGGGTTGGTTGAGACACTCCCAATGTCAGGTGTAACTTTCTTACTTGGAAATGATATTGGTGGAAGTCAAGTGTGTCCAGCTCCTCAGTTGTCTAGTGAGCCAGTGGCTGCGACCCAGGATTGTGATGTCCCTGATGTGTTCCCTGCATGTGCTGTCACTAGGGCTAAGTCTAAAGTTACTGGTGATTTAGAGGATAATGATGATGATGATGTTATCCTAGCTGACACTTTTCTTGCTAATTTGGACCACTCACCAGATGAGGCAGTACCCCGTAGTGTTGATAATTTGTCTCGTCAAGAGTTGGTTGAGTTGCAGGTTGCTGACCCTGAGTTGAAAGGTCTAGCTAACTCTGCTTGCAGTGAGGAAGAGTCAGCCGGTGCTTCTACTTGTTATTATGTAAAGTCAGGAGTACTTATGAGGAAGTGGAGACCCCCAACAGCATCAGCCGACTGTGAATGGGAGGTTGTACATCAAGTTGTCATCCCTCGTGTTTGTAGGCAGGATATCATTAGAGTGGCTCATGATTCCAGTTTGGCAGGACACCTTGGAGTGAGGAAGACTGTGGCACGCATTTTGAAACACTTCTACTGGCCAGGTATCTTCAGGGATGTTTCCTGGTATTGTAAGTCTTGTCACACCTGTCAAGTTGTGGGGAAGTGTAATCAGACCGAAAAGGTTGCACCTCTAGTTCCCATTCCTCCTTTTGAGGCGCCTTTCACCCGTGTGTTGGTGGATATTGTGGGCCCTCTTCCTAAGACTTCTTCAGGATTTTCTTATGTGTTGACCATGATTGACATGGCTACTCGTTATCCTGAAGCCATTCCACTTAGAAACATCTCAGCAAAGAACGTGGTTAAGGAAATGCTGGGGTTCTTCACAAAGTTTGGTCTGCCTAAGGAGGTACAGTCAGACCGGGAGTAATTTCATGTCAAACGTTTTCAAGCAGTCTCTGAAAGAGTTGGGCATCACCCAGATCACGTCTTCAGCTTACCATCCCCAGACCCAAGGAGCGTTGGAGAGATATCATCAAACACTCAAATCGATGCTCAAGAAATACTGTTTGGAACATCAGAAAGACTGGGATAAAGGTCTTCCATTCGTTGTGTTTGCTGCAAGAGAATCTCCAAATGAATCACTGGGCTTCTCACCTTTTGAACTACTGTTTGGCCATGAAGTAAGAGGACCCCTTAAGTCACTCAAGGAATGCTGGCTGTCGGAGGAAGATGACGTCAACCTGCTGGAGTATGTGATGAAGTTCAAAGAACGGCTGTCCACTGCTTTACAGCTGGCGAGAGAGAATTTAGGAGCTGCTCAGGAGAAGATGAAGACTTGGTATGATAAGAAGTCCAGGTTACGCCACTTTCAGCCAGGAGATCAGGTTTTGATTCTGCTACCAGTTCATGGGCAACCTCTTCAAGCCAAGTTTAGTGGTCCTTATTTCGTGGAGAAGAAACTCAGTGATGTCAGCTATGTCATCGCCACACCAGATCGTAGAAAGAGCAAGCAACTATGTCACATCAACATGCTAAAGTTATATCACAGGCGGGCCGAAAATAATCCAGTCTGCACTGTAGCTGTTCCACCCGAGTCTGCAAGTGAAGCTCTCCCATGCAGTATGAGCCTGAGTGATAGTTTGGGGAAGAATCCTGATATCATGAATGATCTCCAGACTAAGCTTTCTCATCTACCTCCCAAGGAAAGGCAGGAGTTTTCGGCACTACTGCAGGAGTACCCGCAAGTGTTCCGTGCTACTCCAGGAAGAACCACTGTGTTGATGCATGATGTCGATGTTGGAGACGCAAAGCCAATTAAATTGCCTCCTTACCGTGTGAACCCAGTGAAAGTTCCTCTCATCGAGAAGGAGCTTGGCTACCTGTTGGACCACAAGATGATTGAGCCCTGTCAGAGCGAGTGGAGTTCTCCTGTCACTCTAGTCCCTAAGCCAGGTGGGTCACAGAGGCTTTGCATTGACTACAGACGTGTTAATCAGATAACCAAAACAGACACTTACCCCCTCCCTCGTGTGGAAGATTGCATAGACAAGATCGGAAAGGCTATGTACATAAGTAAGTTTGATTTGTTAAAGGGATACTGGCAAGTACCTATGACTGAACGTGCTAGGGAGATCTCATGTTTTGTAACACTAGGAAAGGCTTTTGCATGTTCAGTAATGCCGTATGGTATGAAGAATGCACCAGCCACATTTCAGAAGCTCATGAATGTTGTAACAGAGGGTTTGGCAGGGTGTGTTGTTTATATTGATGATGTATTAATCTTCAGTGACAACTGGAAAGATCACCTATGCCATGTCAGTAAATTTCTTGACCGTTTAGTTCATGCTAATCTTGTAGCTAATTTATCAAAGTGTGAGTTTGGTCAAGCTAAAGTTCAGTACCTTGGGTATGTAATTGGTGATGGACATGTTGCACCACCAGGAGCTAAGGTTCAGGTTATAAGTGATCTTCCCAGACCTAAAAGTAGGAAAGAGCTACAAAGATTTTTGGGAATGGTAGGTTATTACAGGAGATTTGTTCTTAACTTTTCTATTATTGTATCACCACTTACAGACCTACTGAAAAAGGGAGTTAAATTTGTCTGGACCGATAACTGTGAATCCTCTTTCAACAAACTTAAAGCTATTCTATTAAGTCAGCCAGTGCTCGCTACTCCAAATTTTGCTAAGCCTTTTAAGATGGCTGTTGATGCAAGTGATACTGGAGCTGGGGCTGTTTTGCTGCAAGAGGATCATCAGGGTATTGAACATCCTGTATCTTATTACAGTAAGAAGTTCACTCCACCTCAAAAGAACTACTCAACTATTGAGAAAGAGCTTTTGGCCTTGATTTTGGGTTTACAGCATTTTTCATTTTATTTGTGTTCTGGTTTTGACCCCATAGTCATTTATACCGATCATAACCCACTGAAATTCCTTAGTAAGTCTAAAGATAAAAATCAGAGATTGACAAGATGGAGTCTACTTCTTCAGGAGTATTCATTAGACATACAACATGTCAAGGGGAAAGAAAATGTTATTGCAGATTGCTTATCTAGACTTTAGACAGATTGTTTTAGAGTAATAAGAAATTTCCTTTGTAAATTTCTTTTTCTTTGTGGGGAGGTGTTACATAGCCTATGATTTCATCATCCTTTGTGTAATTTTAACGCACAGTATGCTGCATGTTTGATCACGAGCGTGTTCTGCCTCAGTCCCCCCTTCTACCGTTATAGTAGAGTAAGTCGTTCTCTCTGTTGTCCAGAGCGGGATTGTCAACTCTATGTCCCCATGGCTTCATTTGCGCGTCCTTATTACAAGTTGTATCAAGCTCTCCTGGCTCCTATATAATGAGCTCAGTCTCTGCATCATTGCCACTTAGATCTGCTCCTCATTTTGTTCACATCTCTGTCCTCCCCTGTACAGATATTATTATTGTGAGTGCTCAAGAAGTCTCCAACCATCTAGCAGCTGTGTGTAATTTGAGTATAACTGTTATTGCATTTTTTCTTGTACTGTATAGCATAAGTTTAATTTGTAGGCCTAGTGAAGTTTTTGTAATTTATGTAGGGTTCTTTGTCAGTCATTTTTGATAATAGTTTGTATCTGTAATTATTTATCTGGCATTCACTGAGTATTATCTGATATCTCATTTTATCAGGGCTGACTTAGATAAATTTACTCTTGCTAATTTCGTGTTAATAGAGGCTATTGCAGTTAACCATATATTTAACCTGTTTATTTGCCATTACATTATCCTTATGAGTCCTGAATGTTTTATTGTTAGTTTGAGCATTAAACTTTGACTTGTAATTTTACCTAACTCTTTGTTTTGAACCTGGAACTTTACGGGACAGTAGTGATTTTTAGTATTCTCACTTAAAGTGTACGTTATCTTTCTCTGTTCCGTAACAGTATTTATAGCCTGACGCCTTAATCTCGCAAGGAATTACCAGAGGCAAATAGCCTGCATGACTTCCTCTCCTCTTCCATTTAGCTGCGCTTCCTGCAACTAGCACCCGCCTCTCTCTTACATCTCTCAGCTCAGTCTATCCATCTCATCCTTGGTTCCCCTCACCCCCCAAACTCCCCCCACCTCATTCACATGCACTTTCCTAGTCAGTTTCTCTTACTCTATCTTCACATGACCAAGCCATACCAGAGTATTTCTTTTACCTCGATAAGTCACTCCCATATTACAGTCATAAAGGCTTTTTATTTCGTCATTTCTTTGTCTGCCTCTCTATTTAAATACACATTCTCCTCTAAAATAACTCATTTAAACTGCCACCACCCTTGACTTGGTCCTTCCAACAGGGTCCAAGCTTTGCTTCCGTACATGACAGTGGGGTTCACAGTGCTGTCATACATTTGCTTCTTTGCTTGTATGCTCTGATCTATATTCTTAAGCAATGCATTCAGTGAACAAACAACTTTCCTTCTCTGGTTCACGCTTTGAAGAACTTTGTCCTCCGAACTTCATATTTACTCATCAGTATACCTAAGAATTTATATGTGCTCACGTTCTCCATTAGTTTTGCTCACCACGCACTTCCGCTCATCATACTGTTCCTTCAATCTTCTCAAGGAGAGATTAATGCATAGATGCACAAACGAGATGCACAGACATACGAAAGAAACGCAATTACACGTAAATATATGAGCAAATAAGCAGTTAGACAGAAACCACAACAGCCAACACAGTTAGATAACCGGGTCAGGTTAGTGAAACCCACTATCGAACCATAAATGAACAGTGGTTCTTTTTTATATTTCATAAAACATTTCATCCAACGTCTCTCTCTCTCTCTCTCTCTCTCTCTCTCTCTCTCTCTCTCTCTCTCTCTCTCTCCACTGTATATAACTGCACTGCCAATAGGTCAGGTTCCTTATACTGGGCTCAACTCCGTTCAAGCATCTGTTCTTTAATTTCTCGATACGTACATACTTACATACGAAATACTCATAACTAACATTCATATTTCGTATATTACACTCCTTCTGCATCCACTCAGCTTACAAGAAAATATACTGTCCACAGACAATAGTACTGGCACTGTGGAACGACCAACAGTCTTACAAGCATTAAGAAACAGTGAAGAATTAAACTATTTCACACACACACACACACACACACACACACACACACACACACACACACACACACACACACACACACACACACACACACACACACACACACACACACACACACACACACACACACACACACACATCAACTATGCATTTCCTCCACACGCACCTTCACACACGCTCTTTTAAAAAAACTCACACTAATCCTAGCTCTCTCACATCTACCTTCCAATAACAACAAAGTTACCTCGTTCTCTTACTTCCTCTCCTCCTTCTCCCACAAATAACCACCACAGCCACCCAGGAACACAACCACACTAACATATCCTAACAACAAATAGGTCAGAGTGGAGAAAGCTGGCACAGATCTGTGTCATGCAGTGGAAGGATGCTGGATGATGATGATGATGATGCTTAACCCTTCCACCGTGGGGATAACTGTGGTATTTTAGTCCAAGTTATTCCAGTCGATGTTATTCAGGTGAGAGTGAGTCATATTAGTCTTGGTGTGTTATTAGTCATCGTTAACCCCCTAATGACCGGAACAGCTCTAGTAAATAATTGCAGCTAACGCCAGACGATTTTCTTCGGCTGAGAGTGAGTCATAGATGCCTGAGTGTTAAGATGAGGAGCTGATACCTAACCGAGATGAAGCAGGCGACACAGATAGATAGACAGATAGATACACTGGATAATTGAAAGAGGGGAAAAATATTGTTACAAATTATACTGATGGATTAATAAGAGGTCAGACAGGCATACAAATAAATAGACAAAAGAAAGACAAAAATATGAACTGAACAAGAGTTAGATTAAAACACATGGACAGAAAGACACACAGACAGAAACCACCACAGCCAACACAGTTAGATAACTGGGTCTGGTGAGTGAGGCCCGGGATCGAAACCATTATGGCCACTTCGGTTTCTTTTTATGTTTTATGCCACTGATATATTCAATGCTTAGTTTTATAACTTGTTCCAGTTTGTTAATATTTTTATAGTGCTCTCTCTCTCTCTCTCTCTCTCTCTCTCTCTCTCTCTCTCTCTCTCAAATGTATGAATCCCTACACAAAGCCACTGTTAGAGTTACTGGCCATCGAGACATATGGTCTATGAGTGATGCTTTAGCAATCGTAGATAAATAGATAGATAACTAATGGATAGACAGAGATAGATAGATAGATGGGTAAGTAATTCGAAAGATATAGCCACACGTAGATGGACTAATAATAAAACAAAGATGTGGTGAACAAGAAAACATAAACAATTAATAATTAGACAGATTGATTATATATAGATAGGGATTTGGGCAGATATTTTGAACGATTGGAAGCTTTAAATATAGAGACATGTATAAAAACAGATATTTAGACAGGTAGGCACATAGACCAACTGACCAGCAGGTGGACTGAATGACTAATGAATGATATAGGTAGGATAAAAATAGTAATATATGTAGACAAACAGATAAATGAGTAGACAGACTGACAGGTACAGAGATAGGTGAGTAGACAGACAAATAAATAAACTGACAGATAGACAGACAGATACACAGAGACTGACTGGTTTATTCATTTATTGATTCATTCCTTCATTTTCGTTACAGAAAAGGAACAAAAACCAGAACAGATACATGTATACATTGATGGAAAGACAGATGGATGCATTCGTGGCTTGATGGATGGACACACAAAAAATGGATGGATGAATAGATGAAAGGATAGATGGTTAATAAGAAAGATAAACATATTCACAGGTATGGACAGACAAACATATCGACTAAATGACTGAGAAAATAGATAAGTATTCGAAAGAGAGACAGAAACCACGACAGCCAACGCAGGTAGATATATGTATCAAGTTAGTGAGGCATGGGATCGAAACTATCAGTAATTCGCTGGGGTTTCCTTTTTATATTTCATGTTTTCGTCACTTCGACTCATTTTTTTTTTTTTTTTTTTCAGATATTTTCCTTATAATTGTTTTTCATTTCTGTGTGTGTGTGTGTGTGTGTGTGTGTGTGTGTGTTTTACTTTTACGAACTCTGAAACTCACAAAGCAAAAATAATAACTGAACTCCAACATGAAGAACAGTCAACACAAAGACAGACTATACACGTCTATACACTTCATGCCGTAACAGTCGGCATGAAGTGAATGGCAATGGAGATTTAATCCACAATGGAGGGAAGGGTTGAGAACAGTGTTAATGCAGGTTTAGTATTAGGAGACGTAATTATCATAGGTAATATATGCTATTATTCAACAAGAAAGCTTTGCTCTTCATTTTAAAATAGAGTTAATCCAGTGACGATTCTTGTGGACGTAATGAAGTAACATTACAAAACAACAAGGAGCTGCATTTTGAAACAGAATAATCATTGACTAGAACTAGAAACCCCAGAATATTATGTTTACAATGCATTAGGAAATAGAAACACTGAAAACCGATAGACTTATAAGGCCTAATACACACACACACACACACACACACACACGGGCGCGCTCATGGACACGCTCACAAACGCACGGACCCCTCGCACCACGTATGCACAGTTTCTCTAAAAAAAGGACACTAAATCTAATGAGTCATCAGCGAAGCCGTGGATATTATCGGTCACACCACAAATAAGTAACGCTGTAGAGGCGCAGTATAATGCCCAAAGGGAGACACATATACAACATTATCCTTACATAGGAGGCACAGAGGCCAAACAGGCCAACACTGGTAGATAACTGGGTCTGGAGAGTAATGGAAACCAGTGAGACTACCCATGGCTTCTTTTTTCCTATATCATGGTGTACGTTCCATACTCGACTTGTTATTTTGTTCATGATTCTCTCTCTCTCTCTCATATAACTGGAGTAGCAATGGTTCTTACATCCTACATTGTCTTCCTTTTTCCTCACGAAGTCTTTCACCCACTTCTCAGCATGCACACACTTACAGTACACACACTTTCTTCATCAACCGACGCCAGGAGTTCAGACATTACGCACACAGTCCTCAAGCACTGAACTCTCATCCAAATACACAGTACATACTTACCAACACTCGCACTAAAAGATGAACTTATTTCACACACACACACACACACACACACACACACACACACACACATAACAATGCGCTCCCTCCACACGCACCTTCACACACGCACTTTATAAAAACTCACTCTAATCCTACGCATATTCATATATACTTTCCAAAACCACAGATGACTCGTTCTCAGACTTCCTCCCCTCCTGCTCCCACAAATAACCACCACAGCCACCCAGGAACACAACCACACTAACATATCCTAACAACAAATAGGTCAGAGTGGAGAAAGCCGTTAAACATCTGTGTCATTAGTGGAAGTATGCTGGATAATGATTCTGATGATGGTGATTATTATGATGTTGCTGATAACAACATTGACGTCGACGATAAAGGTGATGGTGATAATGATGATGATGAATTACAGGCACATTAAACAGAAGCCTGACGGCCAAACCGTAGGAGGGGCCTGATCAGTGACATAGATCCAGGTTTCGATTCCGATAAACCCAGAAGGTTTCTTTTCTTTTCTTTTCTTTTTTTTTCATTACAGGTATTTGTTATATATTTTGTTCAGTATTTACACTTCTCTCTTGGTGCAGATAATTCTTGTTAACCTCTTTTATATTTAGTTATCAGTCCTACGAAGCAGAATGGTAACATTCGGCAACGCGCCTTATTCCACTGCAAAATTGAGCATCTCTCTCTCTCTCTCTCTCTCTCTCTCTCTCTCTCTAACTGCACTAGCAATGGGTCAAGTTGCTTCCATTGTTCACGCACTCCTTCATCCATTTCGCAGCACGCACACACAATGCGCACGTACTTTCAAATTACCTACAGTCCGAATCTACACATTACACACGCTTTCCCCATACACTGACTTTGCACACACACACACACACACACACACACACACACACAAGAAGGACAAGGAGCAGCAAACGTATTGAAAAATTAACACACACACACACACACACACACACACACACACACACACACACACTCAAAACACATTCTCTCTCTCTCTCTCTCTCTGTTGTCCAGTTACTACTGAGTCATAGGAGCCACAAGGTCTTAATATTGGTACCATGAACCGTCAAATGGTCTGGACAAGGACATTGTTTCATTGCAGCTGACGGCAGACGATTTTATTCAGGTGAGAGTGGGTCACACGAGCCTGACTGTGTTAGTAACTACCATTAGAGGGATAGTCCTTCTTTGAACTGTATCCTTACAAACACTCTCTCTCTCTCTCTCTCTCTCTCTCTCTCTCTCAGATGAACAAAATCTTCTGGCCTTACCAGCAATACTAAAGTTATCCTGATCATGAGACAGTTAATAGTGACAGTACTTACACTCTCAGCCACTTACCACTCACTCTCACAGCAATAACACTGTTGTTGGTACCTGCTCTGAAAATATACACTGGCTGTGATAGCCAAAGAGTTATTTATATACTGCACGTTACCAAGACTACTTCTCAGCATGGAGTTGGGTTCCTTTAACTTTGGAATGGATAGGTAGATGGATAGGTAGGCAAACTGATGGACAGATAGAGAGATATAGAGGCAGATAGATATATATAGATAAACAAAAGAAATTCGTACAAATCCCTGGAGATTTTTCATAATAATTGACAGAAAAGTCGATATAAAAACAGAGAGACGAAGAGAAATAGACAGGTAGATAGAATGGCAGATGGAAGGATCGATAGTTTGATACAGAAACCGGCAGAGATTCAGATAATAAAAAAAAACAGGGATATGGTCAAACAAACAGATAAACTGACAAGCAGGCAAACAATATGCAAAGACAAACAAGGAACCTCTAGCGTGACTAAACATATAAATACACAGATAAACAGTAGCGAGAACGGACAACAGTGGTAGATAAACCGAAGGAAGAGCAGCCAACAGTGGTAAATACAGAAGAGAAAACAGCCAAAGGTGGTAGATGAACAAGCGAGAACAGCCAACAGTGGTAGATAAATAAGCGAGAACAGCCAACAGTGGTAGATAAATAAGCGAGAACAGCCAACAGTGGTAGATAAATAAGCGAGAACAGCCAACAGTGGTAGATAAACAGAAGCGGCAACAGCCAACAGTGGTAGTAGGTAACTGGGTCTGGTTACTGAGCACCCAGAATCCAACCCATATAGGACTCAGCAGCTTCTTTTTTTATGAACTGTTGAACACAGTCTCTCTCTCTCTCTCTCTCTCTCTCTCTCTCTCTGTATGTCTATATGTCTCTGTCTATATATCTGTCCATGTATATATGTCTGACTTTCTTTCCTTGGCTTTCTAACTCTGTCTTTGTATCTAGCTCGCTATCTGTCACTGTCTTTGTATTCATCTCTGTGTCTCGCTATGTCTCTATTTATATATCTCTATCTCTGTCTGTCTGTCTGTCTCTCTTTCTCTGGCGTTGGTACAGGAGTAAGAGAAGACTTTCCACCAACTTCCACTAACGTACACAAGTACAATATTTCTCTATGCCCAACTGTGGATCTATTTATCAAAAGACCATCTATACTGTATATCTATTAGTCTATTTATCTTTCTTTCTTTCGTTCTTTCTTCCTAGCTATCTATCTGCTGACGCCGCTTCTTCAACGTGTAGGCTTTCCCAAACCCTCTTCCATGCCTCGGGTGCAGCTCAATTAATCCAGTCATTTGGACACACTACCCACTAACGGTTCACTACACTCTCTCCTCCACATTATATAATTACCACATGTACATGACAACAGTTTACCATAAACACTTAAACACCTGCACACTAAAGCATAAATCTGACCACTTACGATAAACACACTTAAGTATAAACACATACTTAACGACTGACCCTAAACACACTTCGATATAATTATAGTTGAAATTGAAAACAGTTAAGGATAAACACGCTTAAACATAAATACACATACCTGGTAATTGTTAACGATATACTGAAACATAATCTTACTTATACCTGATAATCATTAACGAGAAACACACTTAAACACTCTTTTATCTGATAATACTTAACGATAAACACACTTAGATACAAACACGCGAAAGCATATATCTGCAAGCAATTAACAAACAACAGACTTAAATATAAAGACACATATATCATATTACAATTAAGAATAAACATACTGAAATATAAAAACACTAAAACATACACTTGACAATAATTTACCATAAACTCAGGTGAACATAAACACACTAAAATATATACCTGACAATTTTGCGTTAACACAGACATAAAAACAACTAAATCGTATATATATCTGGCAACAATTTGCCACAAATAAGCCTAAACCTAAACACAATAAACGTATTCTTGTCAACAGTGTAAGAAAAACAAACCAAAACCAAAACAGACAAAACAGAACCCCCACGCACAGACAGGAGGAGGCTTCTGACTCGTGACCAAGAACAGGGCTTCGATTCTACTTCAGCTTGGGGCTCTTTCTTTTTTCTGTTTTCGGTCCTTTTTTTTTTTTTTTTTTTTTCATTCTTTGTTGCTGTCCAATCATCCGTCAGTGAGGGTACAGTCACCACCAGAAGTCGTGTCGCCTCGGCCTCTGTTTTCTCCATGGCCTTTGCTAATCAGTCCAGTGAATCAGCAACAACCAACATGGATGTCTTGATATGGCTGTAGACCAATGACTTCAGTGTCGCCTGGTACGGATTCACCACCACGCGGATATTTATACTTTATAGAGAGAGCAGCAGGAGAGGCGACAGTACTTTTGATTCTGATTGTACAAAGTGTTGTTTGTACTGTTATTGTTTTAGTTCGAGTTGATCTGAGTTAAAGATTTTGATACACAATCTCTCTCTCTCTCTCTCTCTCTCTCTCTCTCTCTCTCTCTGCCAATCCTCATGCCATGTAGCCAACTGTGTCCATAACCCCTTCAGTACGGTGATGTCTTCTTCACTGTATTCTTGCTATCCACACAGCATTTTACTCAGCTCAGGAGAGACTTTGTGAAGTAGACGGGTTTGCTGCAGCCTTCCTTAACCACCTTCACTACTAGGCTGCTCTCCTCTGCCCAATATAATCCTCTCGCCCCACCAACAACAACACAAAAATACTCTTCTCACACACAACCATATCTCCCTCATTCATATTTACCTTCTTTATCTTATCTATTCCCTAATTATTACATTTACTACTGTTGTTTACTCATGCCATACATCAGTTGGAGGTATGGTCCGGATGATGATGCTGATGATGGTGGTGGTGACGACGACGATGACTACTAAGATGATGATGATGATGATGATGATAGATTTAAATTTTGTAGATGAGCTGACTGTAAATAATATCAAGCAACAGGCTGCTAGAAGGTATATGAATTGCTTTGAGGTGATATATAGACATATATAGATAGATGCATTTTGCTTACATAAAACCAACAGAAGCCACACCGGCCAACGCTGCTAGATAACTGGGTCTGGATAGCGAGGCCCGGGATCGAAACCAATGTGTATCGGTGGTTTCTTTCTTAATCGATCATTGCCTGATTTATTTTATTCATTACAGTTTTACGTATCATCTCTCTCTCTCTCTCTCTCTCTCTCTCTCTCTCTCTCTCTCTCTCTCTCTCTCTCTCTCCAGGAAGAGGTAAAGCCAAAATATCTTATATTTTTTATGTCTCTATTAATTAAAAACCTGTCCTCCCAGCCACAACACGCCACCCTCCCTCATATACTCCCCCACCTTGCCCCTCCATCTTGTTCTTGGTCTGTCTCAAAGGTATGAATTACAACACAAAGCCAAAGCAAGCAAGTCACTGGCCATCGCAACCAGTGAACATATGCAGCAGGAGGCAAATATTTAACCCTCTGATGATCGGGATAACTCTAGGACAATATTCAGTACATTACTACCGCCACACAACAATACTGAGCTCAGGAAAGACCTCTGGTACTCAAGGGTTTTAACTGGACAGAAACCCTGACAGCCAAGAAGGAAGGAATCGGATGCAGCCACTGACACCCAGGTTTACATCCTGTCTGCTTTGGGGGATTTCTTTTATATTTGTAGATTTGGTACTTTTTCCTTGGTATCCTGCTGTATAAAAGGTACTGTACTCTCTCTCTCTCTCTCGTATGTAAATGAATTAGCAATGGGGAGGACCCCTTATTGTCTTTGCCACTCTTTTAATGCACTCTTTCAGCCATATTTAAGCACTCACATCCACTCATTCCTGCACTCACACTCATTTGCTAACACGCTCACTTAATATCCTATTACACTATCGACTACCGACCCTCACACACACACACACACACACACACACACACACACAACACACACACACACACACACACACACACACACACACACATCAACAATGCACTCCCTTCACACGCATTTTCACACGAGTTTTTCAAAAACTCACTCTAATCCTACTCACACTCACATCTACTTTCCAATAACACAGTTACCTCGTTCTCAGACTTCCTTCTTTTTTCTCCCACAAATAACCACCACAGCCACCCAGGAACACAACCATATTAACATATCCTAACAACACACAGGTCAGAGCGGAGAAAGATGGCACAGATCTATCTCATGCAGTGGAAAGGTTCTGGATGATGGTGATGGTGATGATGATGACGATGATAATGATGAATTACAGACTTAACCCATTAGAGCCCTGTGTCCGGAATACTGGACAGAACTGTGATTTTTCAAGTCCTTATAAAGTAGGAAACCCCAGGGTAGGGACCTATGAGCTTCGCGACTATGAGCCGACAGGCGGAGGGCTGTACGCTTCGTACCCACCCAGTGCCATGCCTCGCCCACCACCCCTGGGATCCAATGGGTTAATAAACAAAAGCCTCGCGGGCAGACCGGAAGAGGTTTCGATTCTAAGCAACCTTTTGTGTTTCTCTTGTTTTCATTATATCTCTTTTTTTCTCTCTCTTTTTTTTAATAAATATTTACACTTTTCCCTCAGTGACGATATTTCGTAAAAGCATTTTTTTCTTTTTCAATAACTTTTGTTGGTGTTGTGATTTAATGGCTTCGTAAACACTTTAGGCTTGTTACTCTGTGAAGAGCCACCAATAGTGTAAAGATTAGTGTTTAAAAGATGACAGGAACGATAGGAGGAATTAAAAGACTGGAAGACACACATAGATAAAGAATGATAAATGCGAAGGAAGAAGTAGGCGACACTACATCAAGTGAGTGGATGATTGAAGCCACTATCTATAACCTGGAAAACAAGCTAATGATCTTTAATTTTAATATTAGAATACCAAAACGACTTCATTGAACCAAGGATAAGCAGGTAGGCGGAAGCCCCTACGTAGATAGGAAGACAGAGCGATAGCCAGATAGATCGATCGACAAATATGCAGATAAATAGACAGATAAAGAATTACTGGGAAAGAAATAGCAATAGATAGATAAAGATATATATAAATATTCTGTCAGTTATAATAGACATATAAAGAGGTACCTGTACTTTAGATGATTTAGATATTGAAAACTATGAGGTTTCAGGCTATGATGTTTTTAAAAATGTAATACTTCTTTTTGGATGGTACGAAGGATTATAATTTCTCAGGCTTTATAGGCGCATCGGAGCCACCACTAGATAGTGTTTAGATACTGCTACCTCTCTCTCTCTCTCTCTGCCAATCCTCATGCCATGTAACCAACTGTGTCAATAAACCCCTTCAGTACAGTGAGGTCTTCTTCACTGTATTCTTGCTATCCACACAGTATTTTACTCAGCTCAGGAGAGACTTTGTGAAGTAGACGGGTTTGCTGCAGCCTTCCTTAACCACCTTCACTACTAGGCTGCTCTCCTCTGCCCAATATAATCCTCTCGCCCCACCAACAACAACACAAAAATACTCTTCTCACACACAACCTTATCTCCCTCATTCATATTTACCTTCTTTATCTTATCTATTCCCTGATTATTACATTTACTATTCTTGTTTACTCATGCCATTTATCAGTGGTCCGGATGATGATGATGATGATGATGATGGTGGTGGTGACGACGACGATGACTACTAAGATGATGATGAGGATGATGATGATGATGATGATGGATACTGACAATGACTATGACGATAATAATGTTGACTACCACGAAGATGATGATGATGAAAATGATAATGATGATGGTGATGATAATTAAATGTAAGATCGAATTAATTTTTAGGATGATGATTAATTGAAAATTTCAGGAGTAAATAGTTGTAATGCATTAAATTCATATGTAGACAGAGAGACAAATACATTATGGTTACATATGAGGGACAGAAGCCACACCGGCCAACACTGTGTTAACCCATTTCCACCCAGCGTCCTCAGTATAGGACGGAGTTGGGCATTTTAACAGGTTATTAAAGAAGGGAACCCCGGGGTAGGGACCTATGAGCTTTGTGACTATGAGCCGACAGGCGGAGGGACGTGCGCTTAGTACCCTTCCACCAAAATCATTTGCATAGAAACCCTGGGAGCTAATGGGTTAATAATTTGGCATTAACCCTCTCAAAGTAGGCACAACTCTACTATGCTATTCCACCTAATGCCAGTTTATTTTATTCAGCTGAGAGTGAGTCACAGGAGCCTGAGTGCCAATGCAATCACAACTAACTCTCTAACGGCAGGCACAGCACTGGTACTCTATTCTAACTAACGCCAGACACTTTCATTCATCTGAGAGTGAGTCATAGAAGCATGATGTTAAGACACGAGAAATAATACCCACCAGGGATTAAATCTGTGACTTAAACTGATACACAACAAATACATTGGTGGGTGGAAGGATGGACAAATAACATATCAGGGCGATGGAAGGATGAATGGATGAATGGATGGTTGGTTAAAACGGCGGGTAAAGAAATTGACAGCCACAGATGGACAAGTATATAAGCTGGTAAATAGACAGAGAAAATTGATTAATGTTCAAGAAGATAAACAGAAAACACTACAGCCAACACAGGCAGTCAAACATCAGGATGTGGTTAGTCAGGCCCGAGATCAAACCAGCACGGGTAGGTGTGTCTGTGTGTGTTTTTTTTTTTTTTTTTTTTTAAAATTTCAACATACTGTTGGTCACTTGGTCTCTCTTTTACTATTGGTCTGCGTTTGCTAGTCGTATATTTTCTTTATATCTGCTGTTTGTATGAGTGTAACAAAATGGTGGGTGGTAAGCCGTAATAAAACAGGAAGTTGTATATCCTGGGGCAAAACGTTAAATGGGATAGTTTTAACATTTTTGGTGGGCCATATTTCTCTCTTCATCATAGTAAAATCGTGTGACGTCAGCGGAAATAAACTGCAAGTAGGTAATTGGAAGGCAAAGGGTTAAAGGCGTTTTGTTGTGGCCACCCTGGATGAAGCCTGCCATTGGGTGTGGCCTGAGGGATGGCCAGACCCACTGACTAATAGATAAACACACACACACACACACACACACACACACACACAAACACACACCAACAATGCACTCCCTCCACAAGCACCTTGCCACACACCCACATTCACTCAAAAACTCACTTAAATCCAATTAACACACATTTCTACTTTCGAATACCATAATTACCTCGTTCTCAGACTTCCTCTCCTCCTTCTCCCACAAATTACCACCACAGCCACCCAGGAACACAACCACACTAACA
Organism: Coenobita brevimanus; assembly: GCF_032717465.1. Classification (NCBI taxonomy): domain Eukaryota; kingdom Metazoa; phylum Arthropoda; class Malacostraca; order Decapoda; family Coenobitidae; genus Coenobita; species Coenobita brevimanus. The sequence continues at coordinate 9,310,912 of NC_136959.1, forward strand.
TATCCTAACAATAAACAGGTCAGAGTGGAGAAAGCTGGCACAAATCTGTGTCATGCAGTGGAAGGATGCTGGATGATGATGATGATGCTTAAACCTCCCATCGTGGGGATAACTCTGGTATTTTGTCCAAGTAATTTCAGTCGATGTTATTCAGGTAAGAGTGAGTCATATTAGTCTTGGTGTGTTATTAGTCATCGTTAACCCCCTAATGACCGGAACAGCTCTAGTAATTAATTGCAGCTAACGCCAGACGATTTTATTCAGCTGAGAGTGAGTCATAGATGCCTGAGTGTTAAGATGAGGAGCTGATACCTAACCGAGATGAAGCAGGCGACACAGATAGATAGACAGATAGATACACTGGATAATTGAAAGAGGGGAAAAATATTGTTAAAAATTATACTGATGGATTAATAAGAGGTCAGATAGGCATACAAATAAATAGACAAAAGAAAGACAAAAATATGAACTGAACAAGAGTTAGATTAAAACACATGGACAGAAAGACACACAGACAGAAACCACCACAGCCAACACAGGTAGATAACTGGGTCTGGTGAGTGAGGCCCGGCATCGAAACCACTGTCGAGGTGCCGGTTTCTTTTTTTTATTTTGTGTCGTTATTTTTTAAGCATAGTTCTATACCTTGTCTCGTTTTGTATTTCTATATAATGGTCTCTCTCTCTCTCTCTCTCTCTCTCTCTCTCTCTCTCTCAAACGTATGAATCACTAAAGAAAGCCACTGCAAGAATTACTGGCTTTCGAGACATAAGCTCAATGAGTGATGTTGTATCCACCTTAGATAGATAGATTACTGATGGATGGAGAAAGACAGACAGATAGATATAGACTGCTTGATAGGCGTACAATTGGGTAGATAAACACATGCTAATGGAATATAAAGAAGAGAAAGTGGTGGTGAGGAAATAAACATATGCAAGAGATAAATTGACAGATTGATATGTACTGTATTTATAGACAGATATTTAGATAGATATTTTGAAAGACTGAAAGCTTTAAATATAGAGACATGTATATAAATATATATCTAGACAGGTAGACAAATAGATAAGCTGACCGACGGGTAGACTGAATGACTGAATAAAAATATTGATAGGCAGGTTAGACAGAAATACAAATGGACTGAGAGACTGATGGATAGATGAGTGTACAGAGAGAGAGAGAGAGAGAGAGAGACAGACAGACAGACAGACAGACAGACAGAGAGTAATTGGTTCATTCATTCTTTGATTCATTCCTTCATTTTCGTTGCACAAAAGGAACAGAACAGAAGCCTCAGCAGATATATCATACATAGATACACAGACAGAGACAGATGGATACATTGGTGGCTTGAAGTATGTACACACACAAAAAAATAAGATGGATGGAAGAATAGATGAAAGGATAAATGGTTATAAAGATGGATAAACAAATTTACAGGCAAAGATGGACAAACATATCTACTAAACGATTGAGAAAATAGATTAGTATTCAAAAGATAGACAGACACCACGACAACCAACACAGATAGATCTCTGCATCAGGTTAGTGAGGTCGGGAATCGAACCAATCAGTAATTCTCTGTGGTTTCTTCTTTACATTTCAATTTGTTTTTCGTCACTTCGACCCACAACCTTTCTTTAGATATTTTCCTTATATTTGATTATCATCTCTCTCTCTCTCTCTCTCTCTCTCTCTCTGAGTGTGTGTGTGTGTGTAACTGGGCCCCAGCAACAGTAGTCAACACAAAGAAAGACTATAAAAAGAAGCCAGGGTGAAGGTTCAGTTGGTTGGTCACCATTTACCACGTATACGTGACAGTCGGCATGAAGTGAATGGCAATGGAGATTTAATACACACTGTAGGGAAGGGTTGAGAGTAGTGTTACTGTAGGATTAGTATTATGAGACAAATTTATCATAGGTAATATATGCTATTATTCAACAAGAAGGCTTTGCTCTTCCTTTTAAAACAGAGATTATCAATGAGCGACGATTGTTGTGGATGTAACGATGTAATATTACAGAATAACAAGGGGCATCATATTTAAACAGAGAAATCATTGACTAGAACTATAAATCCAGAACATTTTCTTTACAATGCATTAAGAAATAAAACACTGAAAACTGGTAGACTTATAAGGCCAAATACACCCACACATCCACCAACACACACACACACACACACACACACACACACACACACATGTGCATACACACGCGCTAGCGAACACACACACACACACACACACACACACACACACACACACACACACACACATCAACAATTCACTCCCTCTTCACGCACCTTCACACATGCACTTTTCAAAAACTCACTCTAATCCTACACACACTCTCATCTACTTTCCAATAACACAGTTACCTTGTTCTCAGACTTCCTCTCCTCCTTCTCCCACAAATAACCACCACAGCCACCCAGGAACACAAACACACTAACATATCCTAGCAACGAATAGGTCAGAGTGGAGAAAGCTGGGACAAATATGTGTCATGCAGTGGATGATGATGATAATGATGATGAACTACATATTATGATGATGATGATGATGAACTACATAGGGTGATGAAGATGATAATGATGATGAACTACATAGGATGATGAAGATGATGATGAAGATGTTGCTGATGATGATGATGGTCATTATTATTTTTATGAAATGATGATGGTAATAATGATACTATTTTTGTCGATGATGATGATGATTATAAATTGTGATGATGATGAAGATGATTATAAATTGTGATGATGATGTCAATGATTATATAGGTGATGATAATGATGATGGTTATTATTATTTTTATAAAATAATGATGCTGATAATAATGCTAACTATGTAATTGATGGTGGTGGTGATAATGATGATGATGAAGATGATGATGCTTATAAATAGGTGATGATGATGATGATGATGATGATGACGGTGATGATGATGATACCGGTACTTATATATAGGTGATGATGATGATCATGATGATGAATTACAAACATACTAAACAGAAGCCTGACGGGCAGATGGGAAGAGGGTCTGATCCGTGAGTGAGAGATCCAGGATTCGATTCCTGTAAACGTGCTTTGAGGTTTCTTTTGTTTTTATATTATATTATATATATATATATATATATATATATATATATATATATATATATATATATATATATATATATATATATATATATATATATGTGTAAAGAGTTTATGTGGGAAAATTTGGAGTGGGAGAAAGGAATGAAAGAGGAGAAATGGTGGTAAATTTTGCTGAAATGTATAAGAATAATGAAAACATTCTTTCACAAAAGAACAGGGAGAAAGTGAACCTGGAGAAGCCCAAATGAAGAAACAAAGAATGAAATCGCCTTCATTATAGAAGAAAAGAATAACACCATCACAAATGTCACAATTATGAACAAATAAAGTATAGAAAGTGACCTTAGAATGGAGGGTTGCACAACCAGATTCAGTCTCAGAAAAGAAAGAAAGATGATTAAAGATAAAAAGATATGCCCAATAAAAGTAAACGAAAACAAAGCAGCCTTTCAGTTGGAAATAAGGAACAGATGTCAGGCTCTATGTAATACTGAATGTGACACTGATGAGCTGAAAGACAAACAAAAGTGCTAAGAGAATCAGCAGAGGTAGTACTGGCAGACATGGGGTAATCGTAATCTGTAATAGTAATCGATTGTAATCGATTACAGACTCTTGTGTAATTGTAATCGATTACTTAGTTTTTTTTTTTTTTTTTTTAAGTAAACCGTAGTCACAATCGATTATTCTCATATTGTAACGGTAATCATGGTTACTTTTACGTTTACAAGGCCCCAGCTAATTTATTCTTCCACAAATACTTGTCAAGAATAAAATACTGTAGTTCAGTGTCAAACAGTCAAATATACACCATAAAAGTCCATAAATAATTTGAAAACAAAAGTGAATTGTAGGTTATCACTTAGAAGCTTCCATATAATATCCTACCTAAGCTAGAATAATATCACCTGGGAAGATCTCAGTTGGTAGAAAAGTTAATAGAATGAAAAGGTCAAGGACAAAGTGAAGGAAAGTCTCGGTGTCTGAATTATTAAAACACATTTGTACTGCAAATTGGCAATAAAATAAAGGAACAGCTTACTGGACATAACAATGTACAGTATATTTTTATCCACAGTTACAGTCGCCATAGGTTCTGCAGAGCTTAACCTTATGTTCTTCCTTACGCAGGTAATATCCATTAAAATGATTTGCATATAAGATATATATCACTAGAGAATATCAGTTTTATATTACTGGACGATGTTTTTGCTTTTAAAAACTAACTTCAGCTATTTACTTAATCAATGTCAAGCATAAAAGAAACGTGCTCATAATTATATAGTGCATAACAGTACATGTAATCATGATTGTAACCATGATTACTTCTTATGTACTCGTAATCGTAATCGATTACTCTTACTTTTACTGTAATCATAACCGTAATCGTAATCTGAAGTTTGCAAAGTAATCGTAATCGTAATCGATTATAATACCCCTGTAATCGCCCCAGGCCTGGGTAGTAGGAAAACCTAATACAGCCAAAGCCAAGAAGTATTCAGAAAAGACATTCGAGCTTATGAAAAAAAGAAATGAAATGAAAGTAAAAACAACGATGAAATAGAACGAGCGGAATTACATAAGCTTATCAACAGAAGACAAAGAGAAGAAAAAAGAAAGAGAAACATGAATCAGATCAAAGAAACCATCAAAAACGGAAAAAGTCTGAAACAGGTCCCAAGTAAAATGACTCTAGGATAACAACAAATTACATTACTGAAAGACAAAAACGGTGAAGTCATTAAATGCAAAGATGGTGAAGAGAGTTGAAGAATTTTACAAAGAACTGTATGCATCAGAGACAGCAGTACCAATAGCTAACTTTTCAGTTGACACAAGTGAAATACCTGAGGTGACATCAGACGAAGTTAATATTTCTCTCTCTAAAAAAAAACAAAAATGAAAAGTGGTAAGGCTTCGGGAGATGATGGAGTACTAGCCGATTTACTGTTGGAATCAGGAGCAGAAGTAGAAAACAGACTTACTCAATGTATAAAAAAGAAGAAAACTCCCAAAACATGGTGTAATGCAATAGTTATTTTACTTTACAAAAATGGTGACTCAAAATATCTTCGTAACTATCAACCCATTAGCTTATTATCAGTCATTTACAAACTCTTCACTAAAGTCCTTACGAACAGAATAACAACAAACCTGGAGGAAAACCAACCTCGTGAACAGGCAGGATTCCGAAGCGGGTATTCGACTACTGATCATCTACACACAATGATTCAGCTAACTGAGAAGCCTACAGGATATAGTAAACCATTGTGCTTAGGTTTTGCTGATTACGAAAAGGCTTTCGACTCATTGGAGCACATAGCAATTATAAATTCATTGCGAGAATAAGAAGTGAATGAGATCATTGTAAAACTGTCCGAAAACATATATAAGGAGGGAACTGCTACAATTAAAGTATATAAAGACCCAGGAAAAATTCAGATCGAGAAGGGCGTGCGTCAGGGAGATATATTTTCACCATAATCAGTTACAGCATGCATGGAAAGTATTTTCAGAAAGTTAGACTGGGAAAACAAGGGAATGAACATAGATGCAGAAAAGCTAAACCATTTAAGATTTGCAGATGGCATTGTTCTAATCTCAGAAACAGCAGAGACATTGCAAGAAATGTTAAATGACCTTAAGAGAGTCTCAAAGTAGGGCTAAAGATGAACCGGAGTAAAACTAATGTTTAATCCACTAACACCAAAGAGCGTCTTCAGAATAAGCGAAGAAATTCTTGAAGAAGTCAAGAAGTACAAATACTTGGGGTAAATGTTAATATCAATGATAGATCATGACAGCGAAATAAAAAGATGCACTACAATGGATGGAAAGCTTTGGGTAAACATAGAGACATTATGAAAAGAAGCATGTTACTTTGTATGAAACAAAAAGTATATAACAAATGTACAATTCCAGCTACGACACATGGTTGTGAGAGCTGGAAACTGACAAAATCGATGGAAAATAAATTAAACCATTCTCAGAGAGCAGTGGAAAGGTAAGTGTCGGGATTATCTTTAAGAGAAGGGAAAATATCAACTTGGGTGAGAGAGCAGACTATAGTTAAAAATATTAAAGAAGTTATATAAAAAGAAATGGAGGTGGGCAGGCCATGTAGCAAGAAGGAGGGATAACCGATGGAGAAAGAGGCTGACTGACTGGACACCAGGAGATTCTAAGCGTAGCTGAAAAAGGCCAGACAGGAGGTGGAGAGATGAGATACAGAATATTGCATCTCTCTCTCTCTCTCTCTCTCTCTCTCTCTCTATATATATATATATATATATATATATATATATATATATATATATAATGGGCTGCTACGGAGTACCGGGAGACAATGATAATGGGAAAAGACTAAAGGATATGTTTCAGGAGAGGAGGTTGTGCATTTGTAATGTATTTCGAACACAGAGATGCACATAAATATACATGGTATAGAGGAAACGGGGATCGTGTTGAAAGAAGCCTGATTGATTACGTGTTCGTAGAGAGGTCGATGATGGGAATGGTTGCTGATACTAGGGCTGTGAGGGGACGATGTGGAGGTCTGTCAGATCATATGTTTGTGGTATGCAAGATCAAGCTGAAAGGAGTGAGGTGGATCAGGAGAAAGAGAAGCAGTCAGGGAGAAAGACTGAAAGTTGAGAAGCTGAGGATCAAAGAAATGGCAGATGAATACAGGACCAAAGTAGAGGACGAGTTAGAATTACTGAATTGCAATGAAATGGATCTGGACAGACTGTGAAATGCATATAGGGATTGCTTAGTTAGGAATGCTAAAGCGGTATGTGGTGTGGCCAGAGTAACAACAAAGAAGAAAGGTACGGCATGGTGGGATGAGGAGGTAAAGAGAGCGGTGGAGGAAAAGAGGAAGAAGTGGCTAAAGTGGTTACAGGATAGGGGTTCAGTTGAAATAAGAACTGAATATGTTGAGAGCAAAAAGCACGTAAAGAGACTAGTGAAGAGGAAAAAGAAGGAGGTAAATGAGGATCTAGGAAGAAAAACGAATGCGAACTACTCTGAAAATAGAAAGTTATTCTGGAAAGAGGTGCGGCAATGTAGAAGTGAAAGCGGTAAGAAATGGGATGGTGTGAAGGATGCAGTGGTAGATTATTAACCCATGGAGATGATGTAAGGACCAGATGGAAAGAATATTTTGAAAGCCTGAAGAATGGGGATAGACAAAGCAGAGCAGCTGTAAACATGATTGGTTTTGGGGGTGTGCAGAGAAGGAATGCAGTGCCAGGAGACATGACACTCGCACAGGTGAAGAGTGCTGTGAAGCGGCTGACAAATGGGAAAGCAGCTGGGGTTGATGAGGTGTATGCAGAGATGCTTAAATGTAGTGGAGGGAATGGAATGAAGTGCTTGTTGGAGATATGTAAGAAGGCATGGATGAGTGAAACTGCGCCTGCAGAGTGGAAAAAGGCTGTGATTGTACCCCTGTACAAAAATAAAGGTGAACGAAGTGAGTGCAAGCATTATCGTGGCATAAGCTTACTGAGCATGGTAGGGAAAGTATATGGAAGAATTATTATAGAGAAAGTAAGAGAGATATCAGAAGTCCTAGTAAGTGATGAACAGGGTGGCTTTAGGAGTGGCAGAGGACGTGTGGACCAAATATTTGCAGTGAGACAGATAGTAGAGAAGGCTTGTGAGAAGGACCATAAGGTGTTTATGACATTCATGGATCTGGAAAAAGCATATGACAAAGTGGACAGAAAAGGATTGTGGAAAGTTTTGCGCATGTACGGTGTAGAGGGTAAGCTGTTAGGTGCCGTCAAGAGTTTTTATGATGGTAGTGAAGCATGTGTCAGGGTTAATGGGCATCTAAGTGAATGGTTCACAATCAGTGTGGGCGTGCGACAAGGTTGTGTGATGTCCCCATGGTTGTTCAATGAATATATGGATGGGGTGATGAGAGAAGTGAAAACTCGAGTAATGGAGAGAGGGATGGCATTGGTAATGAATGGTGATGGATGGAATATCTCAAATTTGTTGTATGCTGATGATGCAGTACTGCTTGCAAGTACCGGACAAGAACTTGGTAGGCTAGCGCAGAGTTTTGCTGATGTCTGTAAGCGTCGTTCCTTGAGAGTAAATGTAGAAAAGAGTAAAGTGATGGTTATCGAGAGAGAAGATGACTCCCAGTGCAATGTAACAGTGAATGGAGAGAGATTGGAATTGGTGAGAGAGTTCAAATACCTGGGTACAGTGACAGAAAAGAGAGGAAAATGTGCAAAAGAAGTTGAAAGTAGAGTGACACAAGGAAGAAAAGTAGCTGCTGCAGTGAAGGCCTTGATAAGAAACAGAGGCTTGAGTGTTGCAGCTGCACGAGACTTACATGAAGGGGTGTTAGTGCCAGGTTTAACATATGGATGTGAGACTATGGTGTGGCATGAAAATGAAAAGTCAAGAGTAAGAGCAGTGGAGATAGGGGTGCGGAGGAATGTATGTGGAGTACAGAGGGTGGATAGCATACGAAATAATGTGATTCGTGAAAGATGCGGAGTGAGGAAGTCAGTGGACACCAGAACTGAAGAGAGTGTACTGAGATGGTATGGTCATGTGGAGAGAATGGATAACAATAGAGTGGTGAAGAAGGTATATCTGAGCGAATTCGATGGAGGGAGGAGGCGAGGTAGGCCAAGGAGAAGGTGGAGAGATATGGTGGATGAATGTGTGAGGAAGAGACGTTTGGAAGTCGGTGAGGCTAGGGACTGACAGGAGATCGAGCTGGCTGGATGAATTTTGTGAGGAGATATGCATGATCAGGGATATTTGGCACCCCTATTTAACATGGCAGCGTCTGGATTGCCTCTGTCGGATACGATATGTGAAGCTACAGAACATGGTGAATGTTTTTGGCGTATCCGATAGAGCCAGGATTCCGGGGGCTTGAATGATGAGTGAATGGAAGCGTGGCCCATTGGATTGGGCAATTTTGGGCTGTCTGGACATTGCTACTCCTCACCCTGCCCTTGGGTGGGAAAGGAGGTCCGGATGATGATGATGATGATGAATGATATATATATATATATATATATATATATATATATATATATATATATATATATATATATATATATATATATATATATATACTGTATATATATATATATATATATATATATATATATATATATATATATATATATATATATATATATATATATATATATATATATATATATATATATATATATATATATATATATATATATATATATATATATATATATATATATATATATATATATATATATATATATATACATATATTAGGGTGGTCCTTATACAGTAGGGCCAAAATTCGATTTCGAAAATTCAAATCCCATACCCATTCAGAAAATTTTAAATAGGTTAAAAATACTTTATGTGAAATATTATTGACAACAAATAATTTTTAGATGTTGCTCATTGCCCTTGAATATCACTGTATAAGAGTCAAACCGTGTATATTCAGAGGATTTTGTAGCTGAAATTTTCTGACAGTTTTGATTTTTTCAGATACGATATCACCTCACAGAAGGTCACAAACGGTTAATTTCGGAAATAGGTAGATATATTTATTAACTAACCTGAATTGCATCAAAACAAGTTATAGATTTTTGATGAACACTTAATTGTAATACCAGTAAACGACTATCAATACAGTCACTTCTGCATTATTAAATGACCAATATGTCGCCAACCAAATCATTGACGATTCATTGCTGCAGGTGTCGCTTAACTCCATGAGGAACTCTGCGTCTGTGGTCGGTCACAACTTGTAGGATGTATTGCAGCTGGTCTTCATCCTTCGTTAGACGACCGGAGAAGACCTCGATAAGTGCAACTACTCGTTCAGCGTGATCATTCCTTACTGTGAGTTTTTGCAAACATGCCAGCGCCTTTCCGTATGTACGATCTTCATACCATTGGGCAACAGGTAACTTCAAAAAGTCATCATCGATATTCAATCTTTTGAAGAGGTTCTTTGTCTGCTTCGTGGCGAAATCAGCGAGAATCTTTCCTCGAACGTCACCAATCGCAATGGTCACTCGCTTGGGAGGATTCTCCATACCACCATTGAAATTCGTAGCTTGCACCATCTGTTTCTTGACTTCCTGACTGACGTTATCATCAAACAGTGCCAGACCCACGAGCTCTTCCTTCAAGTACCACAGATGAGAGGCAATTTTCTGAGCTGTCACTCTGGAAATCTCATTGTTGATGGTGGCATGGTCGAATAGGGCCTGCAGCAGATGCAGGTCGTTCTGTGGGGTGCTCACTGTGAGTGGTGCTGTTATCCAGGCCTTGAAGTAGAAGCGTGTGTAAAACACACACAGGTCATGGAGACTGCGCTCTTCACTGATGGTCAAGGTAAATGTGAACGAAACATCCACACTTTGAGTGTGCAGATTACCTTTGAGATCCATCGTGCTTGATGCATCAAGCTGGCCTTATGAAAACGAGTACCTCGTGGTGGTGATGAACCGAGGAAGATGGCAGTCTGCTCGAGTAGCTCACGGTAATCATCTCGAGGCTGCTTGTGCAGAAGTGTAGTGAAAACAAAGGTCAGGACCTCCTCCTTGATATCTTCAAGTTGAGCTGCGACCACTTCATTAGATGATGTGTCTTGGAAGTGCTCCTGGTCAATTGAACTCCAAAAAGTTTGAAATAGCTTGAAGAGCAGTACTTCTGGTGCCGGTGCAACATGCATGGCTGCCTTGAAAGCAGTTCCTGCAAATAGTTCTAATTAAGATGTGTTGCCGGCAGGCGAGGTACAAGAGTTCCCTGTCCAGTAGCTGTTCCACCATAATGCATGCTCCTTTGTGGCGACCCGTGTTTGCGTTTGTCGTGTCGAAGCAGATGCCTTGGACCCTTTCAACAACTCCCCACCGCTTCAGTGCTCTGACCACGGCTTGTGCTTGCTGCAAACCAGTCCCTGATTCTAATTTTAGAACTTCTAATGGCTGAGAATTACCACTTGACGAGATGATGATCGGAAGTCGGTCCACTTTTTCATTGTTGGTGAGGTCTGGAAGAAGGTTTCCATCCCAGTGTACGACGATTACTTTGTCAGAAGCGAACTCATTCATTATGCTCATCACCGTCTCTTTGCTCCATTTCTGTCGCTGTCGCCTGATGCTGCTGCGGTTCAGAATTAATGAACTGAGATCATGACCCAAAGCTTTTGCTGTTTCTCCGAGAATCGTCAGAGCAACGCGATCAGACAGTTGATATCGATCCAGAGTGGCCGACAAATTTTGACTCAGCACAACTTTCCGACCACGTTTGGGTGGTGAAGGAAGACTTACATTTGATTCTCCATTTACAGGAGTCATGCAGTTACCACTGGACTCATCCCCAGATGACAAATTACTACTGCTGCTGCTCTCCAATGCAGCGATTTCTTGAGCCTGCGCCATTGCAGTGGCGGCCTTTTCTCTTCGTTTGAGCTCCATATACTCACTGTGGCACTTATTTGCTTCTTTGATACTTAGGTTCTTGTCGATTCCTGCCATTGCCCCCAGCCGACCTTTCATACGCTGACTTCATGAGAAACTGCTTGTCCTCATCTATTGTGATCAGTTTCAGGGCGTCAGCATGTGCAATATCGAAAAGGTCATCCAGAGTATCTTTAAATGATTGCTCACCCTGGACTTGTGCTGGTGTTGTTCTGCCCTTGTTTTTCTTAAGAGATTGCCATTGAAGCAAAATCTTCTCCATTTTTTTCTTAGAATTGCATGTTTGTCGAACTGGAATACGGGCACGCTCCCAGAACTGTTCCACTTTTTCAATTGTAGCTGTCACTGCTGTTTTAATTGTCTTGTTCTGCTTCAGGTGGAGGTGCAAAAGGTAACCTAGGGCTTGGCGGTTTGAAGGCAACTTGGATCCATTGATATCATCTTCCAACTTGTCGAGCAAGTAGACATCAGACCGAGTCCTAGACAGGTTCCTTGCTTTAGCATCAGTGCTCCCACTCGTCGAAGCCATATTCGTCCAGAATCAACACAGTTCAACCAGTTATCAGTAATTATGTAAGATTGCCTGTAAAAGCAGAAAGCATGCAATTAAAGGGTGCAATTAGATTGTCACTGTATGCTATCAGTACACAACAGTGACATCTCTATACACTTAACAAGTAAGTGAAACACTGTTATATACCAAATTGTCATTGAAATCTAGTAAATTATCGTCACCACGAATATCAGCAACATAACCAAGTCATGAGGTCTAACGACAATTATCTAACTGCCACGCCCAGTTCACAGTAGGCAGCTGTGATCTGCCTAGGTGCTATGAATTTAAATATTTGTATAGTGCAGAACTCAATAGTTTCAAGACACCGAAACTGTGTGAAAGACATTTCTGTGACAACTATGTGGGACAAGCTGAATGTGGCGATACGTAATAATATAAAAGGCCGATGAGCGACCTCTAAATATAAATATTTTTGACTAATATTTTGCATGACATGTTTGCGAGTTATATGGAAGGATTTCAGGGGGTATTGTCCTAAAAATTCGCAAGATCGAAAATTAGGACCACCCTAATTGCACTTATACCTTAGTGACGATAATTTGTGTCAACATTTGTTTAGTTATTATTGTTGTTGTTGTGAGTTACTGACTTCCTAAAGACAATGGGCTTGTCACTCAGTGTAGAGGCACCTGAAGTGGAAGGATGAATAATTAATAATTAAACTGACAGGAAGGATGACACAAATAGGAGAAGAGAATGAATGACACAGAATCACAATGATGAAGGAGAACGAAGAAAGAGGCAGCACTACACCAAGTGAAGGGATGGTGGTTGTCACTACTTACCACCAAGCATGATAAAGGTAATGGAAGAAGTTGCCAGCACTACATCAAGTGAGTGGATGGTGGTCGCCACCACCTACCAACTGGGAGACAGTCCAACGATTATTGACTTTATCCTTTTTACACTAAAACGATTTACTTCAAGTGAGGATAAACAGGCAGACAGAAAACACTAGGTAGATAGATAGATAGGTCGACAGAAAGAGAGACAGATACAATGTTAGACATATAAATAGATAAAGAAACATACATCTACACTGATTATAGGAAATCAAAGGAAAAAAAAGACAGACAGATAGAAATAAATATATAAACACACAGATGGATATAGATACACTGTTAGGCCCCCATGTAGATAAATAAACAAACAGACATCTGCAGAGATTAAGGGAAAACGATAGGAGAGAGAGAGAGAGAG